>NC_133619.1:639013467-639023467 GCF_048593235.1 Sminthopsis crassicaudata | reverse complement strand
AGTGTGCAGCGAGTCCCAGCCCAGGAGCCCGGGGAGCCCGGGGAGGTAGGCGTTGAGATGGGAGGGCATCGGGCCCGGCCTGCATCAGGCAGGGCCCTGGCTGGGAGCCCCGGGGGTGGGGGGCTCAGCTCTCAGGACCCCCCACATCCACGGAGAAGGAGTCCTGGCTTTGGAGAAAGAAGGGTTTGCGAGGGTCAGGAGATGGAGAGGAGCGTGGCCGTCCCAGATCTCCCTTCTTTGTCTTTTCCTCCCTTCACGTTCTGTTGTCTTCCCTGATCTCGGGGACAGGAGCCGGGGACACCGAGAACGGGCGCAGAGAAAGAGAAGAAGCAGGAGAGACAGTAAGAGATCACGAAAAGAGAGAGAAAGACAGGGAGAAAGAAGGGAGAGGGGAAGGAGAAACAGGACGGGAAAGAGACAGAAAGGGAAACTGAGGGACAGGGTTTGGGGAGGGACTGAGAGGGGGAATGAGAAGCAGAGATGGGCAGGGAAGGAGCCAGGCAGCCTGGGGGGCTGGTGGGCAGTCCAGGCTCACCCCTCTCACCGGACCCTCCCAGATAGTGCCCAGGAGGTTGCCCCCCCCCAGCCTCCTCCCCCACTGCTCCAAGAGCTGGGGATACAAGGAGACTGGGGGGGAGGGGGTTGGGAAGGAGGGCCACTCACCATCAGTGGGTGAGGCTGCAGGTGCCGCTACATGTAGTGCCACTGCCTGTCCAAGCTCACACTCATGCCCATGGACCCTGGGGATGAGAGATGCAGGAAGGAGCCCCCCCCCTCCCAGCTCCCCCCATCAAAAAGGTGCAGGGCCCTTTAAGAAGCGACAGTGGGTGGGACTAGGGAAGTGTGGCCTCCTGCATGCAAAGGAAGCTTATGCATTATTTATAAGCCCTGGGCCCCCAAAGGAGGCTGGGAGAATGGGGAGATCTCTGCAGTCTGAGAATGGGAGGAGCTGGGTGGGGGCAGGGCTTACCAGTGGTCCTCATGGGGGGCCCAGGGCCCGGACTCTGGTCTGGCCCAAAGGCCCCCAGGGCCGCGCTGTGCTCTGGGCTGTAGGCTGTGCCCGGGCCTGTGAGGGGGAGGACACCATCCCTTAGCGCAGCCGCCCACCCAGCAGTGACAGCCCAGGACTGCGAGAGGTGAGGAAGGGGAGGGGCCCCCGGGGCAGCTGGGGGCTTGGAGCCAGTCACTCCCTTCCCCTCCTAGGACTCAGTTTCCCTGTCTGTCAAATAAGGAGATTGAGCTGGATGGTCCCTAAGGTCCCTCTCCTGCTCCAAGTCCTGTTTTTACACACACACACTCACACTCACACACACACTCACACACACACACACACACACACACACACACACACACACACACTCACACTCACACTCACACACACACACACACTCACACACACACACACACACACACACACTCTCGCACACACCTGCCCTGTTGGACTGGTCAATCATGGGCTGCACAATCCGCCTCCTGGCATTAATGAACCTGTGGGAGAAGATTCACAGACAGCAATAAACATGGGAGAAAGAGGAGACCCGGATGAAATCAGGGAGAGACAGCCAGGTTCAGGGAGGCCCAGTGAACAGTGGGAGGGCTGGGCGAGAGCTGGGTGGGCAGGCAAGTGGTGAGGAGGGATGGGGGCAGAGAGATAGAGCCAGAAGGAAGGGGAGACCCTAGGTACCTCCTGCAGCTCCCTCCCCTGCTGCCCCTGAGGAGCCCCCCAGCCTCTCCCTTTGTACCCTCAGGAGCCCCCCAGCTCCCTCCTCTCATGCCCTCAGGAGCTTCCCCAGCCCCTCCCTTTGTACCCTCAGGAGTCCCCCAGCCCCTTCCCCTCATGCCCTCAGGAGCCCCCCAGCACCCCCTTCTCCCCTCAGGAGCCCCCCAGCCCCCTCCCCTCATGCCCTCAGGAGCCCCCCAGGCCCCTCCCCTTCTCCCCCCAGGAGCTCCTCACCAGTTGTTGACCTGTAGGATGGTGAGGCCGGTGTCCTGGGCCAGCTGCTTCTTCTGCTCCTCAGAGGGGTAGGGGTGCTGGGGGCAATAGAGAGGGGGAGAAGGACGGGGAGTCATCCCCCCACGTAGGGAAAGAGGAGCAGTGGCCAAGCTCAGGACCCCCCAGACATCTTTAGATTCCAGCAGAGGAAGGGATTAAGGGCTTTTCTTTCCCCTGCGCCAAGCCCAGAGGTGCTGGGGGCTCCGGGAAGGGGGTAAGGCGGGCCAAGCCCGGGGGCTCCTGAAGCCTGAGGACTCCGTGGGGGGCGAGCTGAGGGAGGACCCGCCGGCCAGATTCACCGTGGGCCGCGCTAGCTGTGCCCAGCGCCCCCTCCCGCAGGCTCACCGCCAGGTGCTGAAAGAGCCAGGCCCTCATGATGTTGGTGGCCACCTTGGGGAAGATGCCGCGCTTCTTACTCTGCCTCTGGTCGTGGTCAGGCTCGTCGTCTTCGGGCCCAGAGCTGGGGGAGGCCGCTCTGGTCTCCAGCCCATCTCCTGAGGGGAGAAAGGCTGCGCTCACCCGAAGCTCCCCCCGGACCCGGGCTCCGTCCCGGCCTTCGGGCCCTTCCTCACCCTGCTCGCTGGAGTTGTCCCCGCTGTGGGAGGCCAGGCCTCCGCTGGAGGGCCCCGGCGTGCCCAGGGGCGCGGACCCGCTGTCACTGTGGTCCCGAGCCCAGGAATTGTTCTGCGGGGAAGAGAGAATGATGGGGGGCTGGAGGCTTGGGGCCCCTTGAAGTGTAGGGAGACCCAAGGCGGTTCAGGCAGCCCGCGCCCTGGCTGGGCTCTCCCAGCCCCACAAGTCCTGTTTCTCCCGGGCCCGGCCCGCCGCTCTCTGGGGCTGAACCGCTGCGTGAGGGAGGAGGGGCCGCGCTCTATCTGAGGGCACCTGGAGGGGCAGGCCCGGCCCGGGGGGCGGGAAGTCGTCCAGGTCGGCCTTGCAGGGCACGAGGGGCTCGTCTCCGTCTCGGTCTCGGTCCTCGATGACCAGGTCGATGGGCATCTTCCCCTTGAGGCAGGTGATGTAGCGATGGCAGAAGTTGTCGCACAGGTCGTGTACCTGGGGGGCGGGGCAGAGGTGAGAGGGGGCGGGGCGGGGCAGAGGTGAGAGGGGGAGGGAGCGGCTGGGGGGGCGGGGCAAAGGTGAGAGGAGGCGGGGCAGGGGGCGGGGGCAAGGCGGGCGCTCACCTTCTCCAGCTCCAGCAGATGAAACCGGAGCACCTGGATGGCCTGGATCATCTGAGGGGAGACAGAGACACAGAGCCGGGGGCAGAGAGGGCGAGAGGGGGCAGGAGGCGGAGAGACCGAGGCAGAGGAGGGGGAGGCGGGGCAGAGAGAGACTTGGAGACAGACACAAGTGTCGGAGATGGGGGCTGTGGGGGGAGATCTGGAGCCAGGGTTGGGGGCGGGGCCGGCAGGGGAGGAAGCCCAGTGACTTCTTCCAGCCCCTCCCCCGGGTGATTGGAGGGGCTGCCCGGAGGGCTTTGGGGTCCGAGCAGGGCTGAGCTCTCACCAGGTTGTCCAGTTCTGGGTTAGAGGAGAACAGCGGCCTCTCCATGCGGACCTGAGACGGAGGGGAGAGCGTGGCAGGAGAAGGGGGCCCCCCCCAGTGCGCTTCTCAGCCGCCCCCCAGCCCCGCCCCCACCCCCAGGCCGCCCGGCGGCTCCCGCCCGAGGGCCGCACCTGCTTGGCGAAGGCGGCGATGTCCTCGTTGAAGGAGTCCGAGGAGCAGACGTCGGCCCCCGCCCCCAGGCCCGGGCTGCCCCCGGACCCCGGGCCGGCGCCGTCCCTCGGGGAGCACGTGGCCAGCTCGCACTTCTCGAACACCAGAGCCAGCAGCGGAAAGAGCGGGTGCCTGCAAGGCGCGGGGAGAGGAGGGGCTCAACAGGCGGGGCGCGGGCCGGGGGCCCGAGTGAGGCAGGAGCGGAGGGACGGCGGAGGGAGACCCCGACGGACTGCCCGGGGACCCACCGAGGCCGGGGCCCGGCAGCCTCCTCACCCGTAGATCTCATCTTTCTCGCTCTTCAGCCCGTCTCCTCCTCGCGCCCGGCTCCGGGCCGGCCCTGGGGGCGGGGCGGAGCCGTAGGAGGCCTGGGGCAGCACGGCGGGCCGCCCGCTCCCCCGGGGCGCCGCTTCCGAGAAGGTGGCCAGGCCTGCGCTGTCCACGCCGGGATACTGAGGCAGCTCATCATACTGCGGGAGGGGAGGGATAGAAACAGCATCAGAGGGTCCCTCCCTGTACCCCGGACGTGGGGGCGTGTGCAGGGAGCCTTGGGACAGCGGTCTCTTCCTTTCCCCCGGCCACCCCAAAGCCCTTCCCTCTCTGTGCTGCGGGAGCTGCTGCCTCGGTATCTCCGCTTCGTCCGTCGCTTCCTATCGCTGTCTCTGGCGCTGGGTCTCCGTCTGCCCTGGGTCTGTCCCTTCTTCCGGGTCGGCTCCGGTCCCCCCAGCTGCTTTAGTCCGTCTCTGAGCTGTTCTGGTCTCTCCTGCTGCCCGGCCTCCTCCATCTCCGTCTCTGCTGCTGTCTCGGCCATATCACTGTCTCTGTCAGTATGGAGCTGTCTCTGTCTCTAGGGCTGGGTCTCTGTCTGCAGAGAGGCGCTCCTCCCCTCCCCCATCTCCATCTCTGCTCTGTCTGGTTAAGTCTCTCTCCGTGGAGCTAACCCTCCTTTCTGTCTCTAGTTGTATCTCTGTGCCCTCCCTCCCTCCCTCCCTCCCTCCCTTCCTTTCAAAGCGTCAGAGATAGATTCATTATCCCTCGGGGATGGCTCAGGACCGATCAATCAGTCTGAGTTTGGAATCCCCAAGCTCAGGAATCCCCTGACCCCCCCCCAGATACACACACACACTCACACACCCATGAACACACACAGAGACACACGCACTCACACACACAGACACACACAGAGACACACAGACACACACACACCCATGAACACACACAGACACACACACACCCATGAACACACACAGACACACACAGAGAGACACGCACTCACACACCCATGAACACACACAGAGACACACGCACTCACACACATGAACACACACAGACACAGAGACACACACACACACAGAGAGACACACGCACTCACACACCCATGAACACACACAGAGACACATGCACTCATACACACATGAACACAAGAGACACACACACACACAGAGAAAGTACAATAGCAGCAAGCCTCCAGAGACAGGTGTATGGATCAACACCTGGCTTCTGAGTGTGCTTCCTGCTGCGTTCGCTCTGAGGTGCCTTTTTCTCATTACATATTCTTCTGCGTGTGTGTTGGGGGGAGGGGGAAGAGAACGACTTCCTTTCCATCCTCTTCATTTCAGTTCAGTTTGGCAGCAGACTGTGCGTGTGTCCCAAACAACTTGACTAAGGCCCCTCTCTGCTGGCAGAACACTAATCCAAATAAAGTCAAATGCCTTTGCTCACCGCCCCACGGATTGGTTCACGCAGCCTGGGAGACACACTCAAACACACAGACATATTGTGCTTTCTCTTTAAAACACAACACACACACACACACACACACACACACACACACACACACACACACTCACAGAGCTCCAAACTTTTCTTTTGACAGTGGGAGACCTCAAGGAGTCTATTTCGGCCCAGAACTCCCCCCCCCAATTATTCAGCTGAAGAACAGTGCGTGTCCCCTCCCATCTTACAGGATGCGAGGGGCAAAGCCTGGGGACTCGGAAAGGACACTGACTGACAGGCCTCTCCTTCAGGGAGCTGACCTTCTGCTCTTTCCTTTTCTCTTCCTCCCTTAGGTGTTCCAGGGCTCAACCTGAACTCTTCTTCCTGTTACTTGTCCCCCCCCCCCCCCCCCCCACACACACACTCTTCAAAATCAGGGACAAACATGGAACAAAGAGATGGGCTGGAGGCGGGGGGGGGGGGAGAAGATAGAATGAAGGGCAGAAGGATGATGGGACAGAAGGACAGAAAGAAGAGGACAGAGCCGAAGGGATAGAGTGGAGGAACAGAGAAGACAGATGGATAGGTGTTAGAAGGATGAAGGGAACTGGGACAGAGACATGGGAGACGGAGGGAGTAAATTCAGAGGAATGGGAGACAAAGGGATGGGGACAGAGGGTTGAGGAACAAAAAT
This sequence comes from Sminthopsis crassicaudata, assembly GCF_048593235.1. NCBI lineage: Eukaryota > Metazoa > Chordata > Mammalia > Dasyuromorphia > Dasyuridae > Sminthopsis > Sminthopsis crassicaudata. The sequence continues at coordinate 639,017,345 of NC_133619.1, read as the reverse complement.
AAAGTAGAGAGGGATGGGGGACAGAGCTAGAGAACAGTCTAGTTGGAGCAGAGAGATGAGAGAAAAGAGACTGATAGGGGGAATAGAAGAGGGATGGGACAAGGAGATAAGGTATACAGGTTGAGCAGAGGATGACAGAGGGATGGAGATAGAGGGATGTGGGATAGAGAGAAAGAAATTCAAGGGAAATTGTGCCAGAGAATTGAAGAAGAGAGAGGTAGGGACATATGGGGGAGGGAAAGGGGGCAGAATTTTTAAAATTGGAGGAACATCAGGAGGAGACAGAGGGATAATATAGAGAAAGCTAAAAGGAAATGAGAAGAAATGGGAAAAGAATGGGAGAAAGGGCTAAGGAATATAGAATAAAAGAATAGAGGGAAATGGGATAGAGAATTAGGGATCAGAAGGATGAAAACAGAGATGAAGTTCTAATAGAGGGGGGCAGCAGTCAGCCATTGAAGAAGGATGGGGACCATAGAAAAACAAATAGGGACCAGAGGAACGGGGCCAGAGGAATATGGTATGGTTAATGGTCAAGTGGATAGAGGGATAGGGGTATAAAAAGGAGGAATGGAGACCAGAGAAATAGGTTAGAAGAAAAGAAGAATGTGGAACAGGAATGGAAAACCAGAAGGACTGAGGGAACAGAGAGGTGGAGAAAAGTGAGGAAAGATGAATATGAGGGTTAGAAGTAATAGATTGATGGAAGGATGGAAGAAAAAGAGAAATAGGGGAACCGAAAATGGAGAATTAGAGGGATGTGATAAAGGAATTCGAATAGGAGAATGGGAACATAAGGCTCGGAGACAGAGGAATAATGGACAAATAGATGGACAGAGGGATGGATAGTGGGAAAGAGAAATGGAGGTATAGAGATGCAAATAAAGAGCAAAGAGGGACAGAGAGATGAGGATTGAAGGATGGGAGAGAGAGAGAGGCTAAGAGAATGAAAGGACAGACCAAAGGTGAGACAAGTGAGAGATGGGAGTGAAGGAAAACAAGAGGGATGTAGGACTGAAGGATAGGAATAGGACACAGAAAGATGAGGAAGAAGGGATGGGAATAAAGGGATAAGAATTGAAGTAAATGAGGAAAAGCAGATGAGTGACAAAAAAGGAGACAAATAGACCAATGGGGCAGAGGTGGAGAAATAGAAATGAGAGACAGAGAGATAGGGACAGAGACAGGGATATATGGGGACAGAAATATGAGTGACAATTCAACAGGAGTTTGGGGGAAAGATTTGGGCAGAGGATTGAAACAGAAAGGAATGGAGCAGATAGATGGGGGACAGAGGGATGAGCTAGATGGAGCACAGAGGGAGTATATACAGAAAACTGGAGACTCAGAGGAACAAGAGATACCTGAGGGAGATGGAGAGACAGCCATGGGGGACAAATATGTAGAGAAAGAGGGCTTATCTGGGAGGTAGAAGAGAGACATTTAGAGGGAAAGAAGGATGGGGAATGAATGGGAGAATATAAGACTGAACTTTGGGAAGGGGGACAGAGGAAAGTGGAGAAAGTTTGGAGAGAGATGTAAGACCAAAGACAGGAACAGAGGTGGGTGGAAAGGATGGAGAAAGGAACGACAAGGATAGAAAGATCTGAGTCAATCGAAGAGTTGGGATAGGGGACAGAGCCTGAAAAAGGATTGAGAGAGAAAGGTGGAGTAGAAAGATGGGGACAAAGTCAAGTGATGGAGAAACTGGGAAGAGAATGATGAGCATGGAGAGATGGAGAGATAGGGGAGAAAATGAGCACGGAGTGTGAGCAGGGAGAGAGAAACAGACGATAATATGAGCAAAAAGGGCTGGGGGAGAGTTAGGAAGCCTGAGGGGTTGGAAAGATGGGGGAGAGGGAAGGAGGGATGGGGACCAAAGGGTAGGAGCAGAGATGTAACTGGAGAGCCAGAGGGATGAGGACAGAGGAGTAGGGACAGAGAAAAGGGGTCCTATAGAAAATGAGGGGGGCAGAGAATGTGAGACAGATCTGGAGGGGGAGGAGGTAGAAGGATGGAAAAAAGAGAGGGGGAAAGTATTCAGGGATGGAGGATTAGGGAATAAATATGGCATGAAATTAGCTGGAGATGGAGGGATAGAGTAATTGAGTCAGAGGGATGATAGATGGGAAGATGGGAGGAGAGGGAAGGGGGCAACATTTCAGTGGGTTATAGGAGGTGGAGAGTGAGATGGAGAAAAGGAAAGAGGATAGAAAGATGACAGACAAGGATGGGAGAAAGAGGGATAGGGAGGAGAGGGGGAACAGACAGAAAGCTAGAGAGGGGGAACATTAGAATGAGGGATAGAGGCAAGGGGGAACAGTGGGATAGGGACAGGAATGGAGGAGGGAATGATAGGGATAGATGCAAGAGTTGGAGAAGCAGAAATTAGGAACAGATGGAAGAAAAGAGGGAGAGAGAGAATGAGGGATGGAGAGAGGAAGATGTGGGAACAAGGAGCTGGGGAAGTGGAGACTGGATGGATAGGAAGGAAGGGTAAGCTCTCAGTGATGCTGGCTGACTGGGGACATGCATCCATACTTACTCTCTGGGCCATGGGCCCCCAGAAGTGGGGCCCACGTCAGGCAGCTCCAATGTCTGTCCCTTGCCAGATCCGGGCCCGGGGGCTGGGCTGTGGAGGGCGAGTGGGGACACCGGTTGCCCCCCAGGCTCCCCCCACAGCCCAGGGCCCCCTCTTTCTGCTCAGTGGTGGGCGTAGTGTTCTGTCATGAGGACACCAGAGCACAGTTTCCTGCCCAACCCGCAGGGGTCAGTGCCCTGGCCCCAGGGACATCCCGGGCTGCAGGAGAGAGTTGGAGGGTGGATCTGGACCCCAGGATGGGGGAGGAAAGGCTCTCCCGAGCCCCAGTCACCCTGCAGTACCCCAGAACTGGAGGCTCAGGGAATCCAGTGAGAGACAGTGAAAGAGAAAGATTCAGGGAGAGACAGGAAGAATGAAAGAAAGAGACAGATCAGAGAAGGAAGGAGGGAGAGAGGGAGGGAGGCTGAGAGGAAGGGACCGGCGTGGGGGGACTGGCCCCACTGGCAAGGGGCTGGGCCGGGCCCCTGGGTCCCTGATGTGGGGGCTGGTAGGCAGCTGAGTGGATGCTCAGCTGTCTGCCTCTGTGTGTGTGTGTCTGTCTCCCCTCTGTCTCCCTCCTCTCTCTCTCTGTGATCATATCCGGAAGTTCCCACATCACCCAATCCTTAACCCACTGTCCGCCGGCTGCCGGAGGGGCCAGAGCTGAAGCCAGAGGGCCGGGGCGGGCCCGGGGCTGGGGCTGCTGAGAGGGAAAAGAGGCCCCCTGGTCCCCGCCCGCTCCTCCGCCCCCTCACCCCCACCCCCAAGAGGCTCAGCTCTTGTCTTTCTGTGTCTTCTCAGAATCCCTTGCTCTCTCCCTTAGCATTCTTTTCTCTCCTCTCCTCTCCTCTCTTCTCCTCTCCTCTACTCTCTTCCTCTTCTGTCCTTTCTGTCTCCTCCTCCTCCTCCTCCTCCTCCTCCTCCTTCTCCTCCTCCTCCTCCTCTTCCTCCTCCTCCTTCTTCTTCTCCTTCTCCTCTCTGGTCCTTTTTTTGCCTCCTCCTTTTCTCTCTCTTCTTTCCTCCTCTTCCTCCTTTTCTCCTCCTCCTCCTCCCTTCTCCTCTTTCTTCTCCTCTTCCTCTTCTTCCTCCATCTTCTCGTCCCCCTCCCCCTTGGCTCCCTGCCTTACCCTCTTTTGACTCATCTGTCTCATTCTCCGGCTTACTGGGCCTATTTCCCCAATCCTCCTGTCTTTCTCTTCCTCCCTCCCTCTATTTCTCTTTGTATCACCTATCTTTCAATCTGTTTATTTCTCATCTTTCTCTTTTTCACAATGCATTCATTTCTGGGTCTGATTCT
>NC_133619.1:638893905-639013059 GCF_048593235.1 Sminthopsis crassicaudata | reverse complement strand
GGAACCAGAAGGCCAGGCTGCTAGGCTGCTTTGCCTGCTGACCTGGGGTGAGGTGGGGGCAGGGAAGATGGATGGGACTTAATCTGGCTGCTGTAGCAACGTCCAGTGTGTGTGTGTGTGTGTGTGTGTGTGTACAAGGCTCATCCATCACCTGTCAGAGGCTCCTAACAGCAGGTGAGAGAGAGAGAGAAACTGCTACAGAATTTAAGAAGAAAACAGGGATAGGGTCCTATATTAACAAATATTGACTTGCCTAGAAAGGTCTCATTGATCCCCTCTATCATAAGAGACTGGGGGTGGGAAGACACACTCAAATGTTTCCCTCCTTTCCTCTCTACACAAAAGCCCTCCATCAGACCCAGGAGACCAGGAGCAACAGTCCCTTCTCTGGGCCTCAGTTTATTTATCTGTAACATGGGGACAATAATGCTTATATGATCTCCTTTGAGGTGATATTATGAGTAAAGAATTTTGTAAACTTTAAACCAGGGAAATGAGGAATGGTGTTATTATTGCCTTGTTCTCTTCATCTTTTTCTGTGCGTTTCAGATGGAAATGGTCCTGGGACCAGTTACTATTCTGAAAGTACCATTTTATAGTTAATGCTCTATGGCTTATTGCATTGATGGATAAAATAACTGTTGGATTTTTTGTTGTAATGGTTGAATAAAAGTGGACTTCATCAGCATTTTACAGGTTGCAGGTTGGGCCCTAGGATTGGCCTAGGCTCAGGGTACTTTGTAGTATATTCCTAAAACTATAGCCCATGAGCCCCCATAGGTGTGCTTACCTTTAAGAATGAGCCGGTAGGAACAACTATAGCAAAATTATCGGATATAAAATAAACCCACATAAATCACTGGCACATAAATCACAAAGCCCAGAAGCAAGAGATGGAAAGGGAAAGTTCATTTAAAATAACTGTAGACAATATACAGTATTTGGGAGTCTACCTTCCAATACAAAGCCAGGAACTATATAAACATAATTACAAATACTTTTAACACAAATATAATCAGATCTAAATAGTTGGAAAATATCAATTGTTCATGGGTAGGCTGAGCTAATACAATAAAAATGGCAATTCTATCTAGATTAGTTTACTTATTCGATGCCATACCAATCAAACTACCGAAAAAACTTTTCATAGAGCTAAAAAAACAATAAAAATTTATCTGGAAAAAAGAAAAGGTCAAGAATATCAAGGGAATTAATGGGGGGAAAAATGCAAAGGAAGGTGGCCTAGCAGTGCCAGACCTAAATAAATTGGCAGTCATCAAAACCATTTGGTATTGGCTAAGAAATAGAGTGGTAAATCAATGGAATAGGTTGGATACACAAGACACAATAATCCATGACTATAGTTATTTACTGTTTGATAAACCCAAAGACTCCAGTTTCTGGGATACGAACTCACTATTTGACAAAAATTTCTGGGAAAAATGGAAAATAGTATGGCAGAAACTAAATACAGACCAACATTTCACATCTTATACCAAGATAATGTTGAAATGGATACAGAAGATCAAGGCATAGTTTATCTGTCAGATCTTTGGAGACAAGAAGAATTTATGACCAAACAAGAAACAGAGAACATGAGATGCAAAATGGACGATTTTGATCATATTAAATTTAAAAGGTTTTTTTTTTGTTTTGTTTTGTTTTTTTTGCAAAAACAATGAAGTCAAAATTAGAAGGGAAGCAGAAAACTGGGAAACAATTTTTATGGCCAGTCTTTCGCCAGTCTTTCTGATAAAAGCCTCATTTTTAAAATATAGAGAGAAAAAGTCAAATTTATAAAAGTACAAGTCATCTCCTAATTGATAAATAGTAAAAAAAAAAAATGAACAGATACTTTTCAGAAGAAGAAATTAAAGTTATCTATAGTCATATGAGAAAAATGCTCTAAATCACTGTTGATTAGAGAAATGCAAATTAAAACAACTCTGAGGTACTAGCTCACACTTATCAGATTGGCTAAAATGATAGGAAAAGATAATGGTAAATATTGGAGGGGATGTGGGAAATCTGGGACTCTAATGCATTGTTGGTGGAGTTGCGAACTGATCTAACCATTCTACAGAACAATTTGAAACCATGTCTAAAAGGCTATCAAATTGTGCTTACCCTTTGATCCAGCCCTTCCACCACTGGGTCAGTATCCCAAAGGGATCATAAAAGAGGGAAAATGACCCATATGTACAAAAATGTTTGTAACAACTCTTTTTGTGGTGACAAAGAATTGGAAAATAAGTGAATGCCCATCAGTTGGGAAAATGGCTGAATAAGTTGTGGCATATGAAAGTAATGAAATATTATTATTCTATAAGAAATGATGAACAGGCTGGTTTAAGGAAAGCCTGGAAAGACTAACATGAACTGATGCTGAATGAAATGAGCAAAACCAGGAAAACTGTGCGCAGCCACCGTAAGATTGTGTGATGATATACTATGATGGACTTAATCCTTTCTAGCAATTTAATAATCCAAAGCAACTCAGTAAACTTTGGATGGAAAATGCCATCTGCATCCAGAGAGAACTATGGGTACTGCATATAAATCAAAGCATACTGTTTTCATCTTTTTTTTCCTTTTTTTTTTCTCAAAGAGTTTTCCTTTTGTTCTGATTTTTCTCTGCCAACATGACTCATAGGGAAATATGTAAAAAAAAATCTACATGTATAAACTAAAAATAAATTTTAAAAAGGAAGAATCAAACAGCAGGCATAATTATCTCAAAGCAAAATAATTTATAAAGATGGCATAAAAATTAGCTACAAAATATTCATTCCCCCCATAATCCTCAGGTACACTCTCTCACTAAATACACAGAGTATCATTGGATAGATTAGATGCATAAATAAAGCATATTAGTAATGACGCAGACATGAACTGGATACATATGGCCAAGGCAATTCATATCTTTCTGGCATTGCCAGGGCCCTGATATTCTTTCTTTTGCCATGATGTCTTCATGATGCTTCCTTATGGGAAAAGTATCTCTACTGGACAAGTCACCCATCTGGGCTCTGTGGGTCCATTATCTCTGCAGCTCTTTCTCTTGGATTAATTTTTATTGGAAACTTTTTTTCTCTGCTGCCAGGGGTTATTTTTCAGCGTTGACTCCCCTTCAAGAAAAGTCTTAGGGCTTTTTTGAAAGGCCATCCTTGGTCATTAAGAAATCAAATGTTCTAATTCCATCAAGAATTCTTTCAGATTTCCTAAGTGGGTATCAAAATGAAATCTCTTCTCTGTTACCTTCTCTTTCTAATATTTCATCAATTAGGATGACATGGGGGTAGGGAATCAATTGGCCAGGGATATCGTGATCCACCCCCCCTCCCACTACTACAAGAGAAGTAAGCTATAAGTCCATTTTCTGTGGGGTAATTGAATGTACCCCCTCTACAATTTCATTAGCCCACCAGACAACACAAAAAATAGGTGATCTCATCCTGTTTTTACGAGATTTTTATTTATTCTGTATTTTGAAAGCTTTGCATTTCACATAGCTTTGAGAATGTGAGTATTTAAAATGGCAACATTTACTTAAAACATTGTTCTTAAACTTTTTTTTTTTTTTTGTATGTGTGTGAATGTTTCAATGTTTTATTCAGGAGATTATGGGCAAGAGCCAAGGTATGATAACAGTCCAGTTTCTGAAAAGTGTCCCAAAGATACTTTGAAATCTTTATTTGCAGCATGAAGATTTCTTATCTGATAGTGGATAAAATATAGTATGCTTCTGTTGCATAATTCTGGCTCCAGGTCATGTCTTCCTAGGGATTTGATAGGTACTAAATTCTTGCCGCCTTCAGTGAAGTCAGCTTTTCTTTTCATAATCTACACTGATCAATAAGTCTGGAGTCCTTATCCCTGGCCTTTAAGTAATTTCTTGTGGCAATGACTTAGTCACAAATTGCTATCATAAACTTGTTTGTTTATAACAACAAATCCATTTGTCTGATGCTTCTTTGTCTGCATACTGGGTTCATGGGGTTGTCTCCCACGGTGGGCCTTTTGATTCCATTCTTGGATTATAGCCATTACACAGGCTTTATTCACAAGTAAATCATCTTGTCTACATTGGACAAATCCAATGGCATATGCCTCTCGGCAGCTTTAATGAAATGATATCTACTTATTAAAATGAACTTCTCTAGATTTTTGATTTATTACTTGTTCTGAAAATATCTATTAATCTTTTCTGTACTTTTTGGTGGGGAAGTATTCATTGTTCTATAGCTACCTTAAGGTGGTTGGCCCTTTCATTAATATTCTTTGATTTTTAGGAGGATACTTTACAATCTGTTATAATTCTGGAAACATATTAAGATGGATTCTATGTAGATATTAATTGCTTTAAATACCCTCTTTCCCCTCAGCCTTGACTCCAGAATACATGTAATCCATTCAGCTTTAATTTTCTCCTCCATATTTCTATGTCTAGTGTGTCTTGCTTTGGAGAAGAGCAAGGTAGCTGTAGGTCTTGCTTTCTTTTATTAGCTTGACAGAATTTCTGGATTCAAATTCAAACTCTATGGTTTCTATCTTTCTTTGATGTTTGTTAAGAATTTATACTTGTGAGGAAAAAGGACCCACATGTGCAAGAATGTTTGTGGCAGCCCTTTTAGTAGTGGCTAGAAACTGGAAACTGAATGGATGTCCATTAATTGGAGAATGGCTAAAAATGTTATCATATATGAATGTTATGGAATATTATTGTTCTATAAGAAATTATCAGCAGGATGATTTCAGAAAGGCCTGGGGAGATTTATAGGAACTGATGCTGAGTGAAGTGAAAAGAAACAGGAGATCATTATACACTCCAACAACAATACTATATGAGGATCAATTCTGACAGATGTGGCTCTCGGCAACAATGAGGTGATTCAAACCAGTTCCAATTGTTCATTGATGAAAAGAGCCATCCACCCCCAGAGAGAGGCCTGTGGGAACTGAGTGTGGATCACAACATAGCATTATCACTCTCTCTGCTGTTATTTGCTTACATTTCGTTTTCTTTTGCAGTTTTTTCTTTCTTCTTTATCTGATTTTTCTTGTGCAGCAAGATAATTGTATAAATATGTATACATATATTGGATTTAACATATAATTTAACATATTTAACATGCATTGTATTACCTGCCATCTAAGGGAGGGGGTGGGGGGAAGGAGGGGAAAAGTTGGAACAGAAGGTTTTGCAAGGGTCACTGTTGAAAAATTACCCATGCATATGTTTTGTCAATAAAAAGCTTTAATTAAAAAAAAAAGATTAACTAAAAAAGAAAAGAAAAGAAAAGAAAATTATCCATGCATATGTTTTGAAAATAAAAAGCTTTAATTAAAAAAAATTTATACTTGTCAAGTCCAGATGCCATTTTTGTATTGCTGGAGAAATTTCCCATCAGTTGTTTTAATATGTTTTTTAGTGAAGAAATAACCCTAATTACAAGGAGATATGATTTTATTCTCCCTTTAATTTTGAAGCCATTCTTGATTCTATTTAGGAGAGAGAATTATGGAGCTAAGACTTGGCAGAGTTGTAATGAACTTAAACTGTCCCTCTGAAAAATGTCATATTTTATATTAATTGTACTTGTATATGTAATTGTACTTATTATGTTGGTGCTGTGTTTTAAATAGAGAATGGATTTCCATGTAGACATAAAATATTCTGGGATTCTCACTATATTGAGGACCTATTTTATATGTTGACCATACTTGAATAAGCCTGTAATAGAGTCAAAGGCTCTATGATAATTAGCAAAGATAGGATAAATGTAAAAAAAAAAAGTTTCCAGGAAGGTTGGTCAATAATTACTATTGGGTTTTTGGTTGTTGCTTTTTTTTTGGAGAAAGTTTCTTTTGATTTTGTCTAGGATGAAGATGCAGTGACTATGAGCTCCTCTTCCTCAGCACTTAGGGGGCCCATCATTTTGGTGCTGCACTTAGTGAATTCATCCTTAGCATGCTGCACTTCAGAACCCCTGAGCCTGTGATCCATCAGCCTCAGTGTCCCCAGAAGCAGGGATCAAAGCACACATCAAAGTGTGCTGCCACTCCCTGTAATTCAGAATAATTGACTTGAGAATAAGCTGTTCTTAATAGCCTTTGGAGTTTTGGACATAGTCTTTTTTGGTCCTCAGTAAATATATTGTTTTCTTGTAGGTACTTTTTAGGGCTATAGGCTGTGAATGCCATGTATAAAGTGTACAGAGAGTATAAGGTGTGCTAGATTTGAAGTTATAGGACCTAGGTTCAAAACCCACTCTTCCACATACCACCCATTGACCTTTCACAAGACATCTTATCTCTGTTTCTCCATCTGTAAAATTCTTTTTAAACTCAAAATCTATAATCCAATGACAAATATATCATTTGCATGGAATCTTAGGATTGTAGAGTTAGAACTGAAAGAGATCTAAGAGGAAGCTAAAAAGGGAGGAAGTGTAAGGAGCCTTTAAATGGGCTGCACCACAGCGCATCATTGAGACCCAGAAGTAATTTCTGTGGATATTAGGACTGCCCTTGGGCGGGATCCTGGCCATATTGAGATAGCTTCGTAATGGGTGACTCTCTCGCTGATTGGCTATGTGTGTGACCTCACAGGCCCTATGTAAGCCCACTGCAGGCAGCAGGCTCTCTCTCTTTAACCTGGCGTTCTTCACCCTGGCTCCCTAGCCTGGGTGGCCAAGCCAAGATGGATAGCCAAAAGAGGTAAGGGTTTTGGTAGTGAACATGTGGGTCTTCTGACCAGGTGTTCACTAGGGAACCAACAAGTCAGGACATCAGTTAGGGCATTATGTGAGTAGGTATAATAAAAGCTTTTAAGATTACACGTGGCTGTTCTTGAGTGCGCTACCGGTTATTAAGCTATAGATTCAAGAGATTGTGGCCAGAGACCTTAGAAGGCCTCAGAGGAGGCGAGCCGGGTAGAGTTCACACTTCAAAGGACAGTGGTCAAAGGTACTCTGGTGGGTCTAGGACAGACTAGTAATTATAACTGCCGGGAGAGCACGCTACAAGGAAGAAAAAAAAAGAAAGAAGTAAACAAGTAAAGGAGGGAATGAAGGAAGGAAAGAGAGAGGAAAGAAAGGAATAAAGGAAGAAAAGAAGAGAGAGGAAATGAAGAAATAAAGAAATAAACATTTATTAAGCCCTATTATGTGCTAAGCCTTTTATAGATACCTCATTTGATCCTCCAAACAACACTGGGAGATCAATCTGTTATTATCCCCATTTTACAGAAGATTAAACTGAGGCACAGAGATTAAAGTGACTCCTGAGGTCACATATTTAATAAATATCTGAAGCTGGATTTGAACTCATGTTTTTCTGTCTCTAAGTTTCATTCTATTTGTTTTCTAGATAAAAAATCTGAGGCTCACAGAAAAAAAAGCAATGTGATTAAAGATACATAAGGACTCATAACAGAGTAGGATTTGGCTCCAGGTTCTCTTAACCCAAATCCCAAGCCCTTCCACTATATCATGCTAGTGATCTCATATTTGGCAATAGATATACAATGCTCTTTGTCTGGACTCAAGAACTATGTGAATTCAACTATGAAATGACAAGATTTATTATGATTTAAATAGTTTCAGTCACGTGCAACTCTTTGTGATCCCATGTAGAGCTTTCTTGGCAAAGATACTGGAGTGATTTGCCATTTCCTTCTCCAGGTCATTTTATAGACGAGGACATTGGGGTAAACAGGATTAAGTGATTTACCCAGAATCACATATTGTTTGAGGCTAAATTTGAACTCAGACCTTTGTGACTCTAGACCCAATGCTCTATGCACTGTGACACCTACCTGTCCTCCACAAAAATAAAGACAAACAACTGATTGGAGAAATCTGTATTGCTCATGGATAGGTCACACCAATATAATTAAAATGACAATACTTTTTAAATTAATTTGCTTGTTTGGTGCCATATCAATCAAATTATCAGAGGACCACTTTATAGCACTAGAGAACATTATAAAAATTTTCATCTGAAAAATGAAAGGTCAAGAATTCCAAAGAAAATAAGGAAAGAAGTAGGAAGAAGGTCCAAAAGTATCATATATCAAACTATATGGGACACCATAATAATCAAAATAATTTAGCATTGGCTGTAGAGGAGAAACAGGTTGATCAGTGGAATAAATTAGGTACATATAATATACAGAAGCAAATAAACGCAGAAGCAGAATGTTCAATAAACTCCAAGACCCAAGTTTTTGGGGAAAGAATTCATAGTTCAACACAAGCTGTTGAAAACCTGGAAACTCATGTGGCAGAAACTAAATATAGACCAACATCTCATACCATATACATAGACAAGCTTCATATGCCTAAATGATTTAGACATAAAGGTGACATCATAAGCAAATTAGAAGAGAAAGGAAGAAATTACCTTCCAGATCTCTGGTGAGGGAAAGACTTATTTTTTAAAAAATCTTTCCAAAACTTCATAATATTCCAATACAACATTTTTCAAATTCACAAAGCAAAAGACTATAAATACTATACTAATATAAAACAATGTCATGCTTACATGAACTGATGCTAAGCAAAATGAGCAGAACCAGGAGATCATTGTACATAGCAACAAGAAGACTATATGATGATCATTTCTAATGGACATGGTTCTCTTCAACAATGAGTTGATTCAGGCTAGTTCCAATAATCTTGTGATGGAGAGAGCCATCTACATCCAGAGAGAGAGGACTGTGAGAACTGAATGTGGATCACAACATAGCATTATCACTTCTTTTGTTGTTGTTGGCTTGCATTTTATTTTTATTCTCATTTTTCATTTTTGATCTGATTTTTCTTGTGCAACAAGATAATTGTATAAATATCTATGCCTATATTGGATTTAACATATATTTTTACCATGTTTAACATATATTGGATTACTTACCATTGAGAGAAAGGGACGGGAGAAGGAAGGAAAAATTGGAACACAAGGTTTTACAAGGGTCAGTGTTGAAAAATTATCCTTGCACATGTTTTGAAAATAAAAAGCTTCAATTAAAAAAAAAAATTTTTAAAAATAATGAACTTAAAACATGAAATACAAAACAAAACTTATTGCCAGTGAGATAATGTTAATCTAATTGAGTTCATCTCCAAATCATTCCATTAATCTATCAATTTCAAAAAATCTATTTTAGTTGCACTGAGAAACCAGGAGAGAATAGTTATAACCTTTCCTCTTATAAATGCAGTTTGTTTTAAAGCAGTATTTTTCCTAATTGCATTTGTTCCAAATTTCCCCCCTTCCTCCCTTTCCCCTCTTCCTAAAATAAGATAATTTGATATACATTATACATGTATTATCATATAAAATATTTCCATTTTAGTCACAATTGTGAAGGAAGAAACAGAGAAGAAAGAAAAAAAGAACCTTGAAAAAAATAAAGTGAAAAAATGTTTCCATCTGCATTCAGTCCTTCAGTTCTTTATCTGGATATAAATAGCATTTTCCTTTATGAGTCCTTTGTACTTGTCTTGGATCATTGTGTTTCTGAGAAGAGTTGAGTCATTCCCAGTTGATTGAATACAGTGTTGCTGCTACTGTGTACAGTGTTTTCCTGGCTCTGTTCATTTCACTTTGTATTAGTTTGTATACGTCTTTCCAATTTTCCTGAAAGCTGCCTGTTTATCATTTCTTATTGCACGAGTGTTTCATCATATTCATATACCATAGCTTGTTCAGACATTCCCCAATTAATGGGCATCCCTACAATTTCCAGTTCTTTACCACAACAAAAAGAGCTGCTATAAATATATTGTATGTATGGGCCCTTCCCCATTTTTATGCTTTCTTTGGGATATAGACCTAGTAGTGATATTGCTAGATCAAAGGGCATGCACAGTTTGTTTGTTCTGTGGACATAGTTCCAAATTGCTCTCCTGAATGTTTGAATCATTTCACAAGTGCACCAACAATGCATCAGTGTACTAATTTTCCCACATCCTCTCCAACATTTATCCTTCCTCTCTATTTTCCATATCCTTCCTTTTTTGTCATGATAGCCAATCTGATAGGTATGAGGTGATACCTCAGCTGCTTTAATTTGCATTTCTCTAATCAAAAGTGATTTACAGCACTTCTTCATATACTTATAGATAGCTTGCTTGCTTTCTTGCTTTCCTTCTTTCTTCCTTCCTTCCTTTCTTCTTTCTTTCTTTCTTTCTTTCTTTTCTTTCTTCCTTCCTTCCTTTCTTCTTTCCTTCCTTCCTTCCTTCCTTCCTTCCTTCCTTCCTTCCTTCCTTCCTTCCTTCCTTCCTTCCTTTCTTTCTTTCTTTCTTTCTTTCTTTCTTTCTTTCTTTCTTTCTTTCTTTCTTTCTTTCTTTCTTTCTTTCTTTCTTTCTTTCTTTCTTTCTTTCTTTCTTTTCTTTCCTTTCTTTCTCTTTTTCTTTCTTTCTTTCTTTCTCTTTCTTTCTTTCTTTCTTCCTTCCTTCCTTCCTTCCTTCCTTCCTTCCTTCCTTCCTTCCTTCCTTCCTTCCTTCCTTCCTACCTTCCTCCCTTCCTTCCTTCCTTCAGCAATTGGGGTTAAGTGACTTGCCCAGTGTCACACAGCTACAAAGTATTAAGTATCTGAGGCCAAATTTGAATTTAGGTCCTTCTGACTTCAGGGCCAGCATTCTATCCACTGCACCATCTAGCTGGCCCATAGGTAGCTTTTATTTCTTTATTAAAAAAACTGCCTGTTCATATCCCTTGACCATTTAGCAATTGGAAAATAGTTTGTATTCTTACAAATTTGACACAGTTCTCTACATATTTGAGAAATGAGACCTTTTTCTTTTTTTCTTTTTAAAAAATGAAGCTTTTTTCAGAGACACTTGCTGTAAAGATTGTTTTCCAGCTTTCTGCTTTCCTTCTAATGTTAACTGCATGAATTTTGTTTGTGCAAAAGGCTTTTAATTTAATATAGTCAAAATGATATATTTTAGATTTTGCAGTGCTCTCTCTCTCTGGTCATAAATTCTTTCTTTCTCCATAGAGAAGATAGACTATTTTGGTATTGATATTAATTCACTATCTATGATACTTTTAAGAAAGATGTCGTTTCCTTCCTTATCTCTTTTAAATAGGTCTATTTTTCTTTTTGCTTTGTCTGAGATCAGAATTGTTACCCCTGCTTTTTCTTCCCTTAAATTTCAGCTAAGGGATGAGGGGAAGGGAGATGGAAACTGGAACACAAGGTTTTTCAAGGGTCAATGTTGAAAAAAATTATCCTTGCATAGGTTTTGAAAATAAAAAACTTCAATTAAAAAAAGAGAAAAAATTCAGCTGAAGCATATTATATTCTTTCATTTCATCTTTATATGTGTCTCTCTGCTTCAAATGTATTTCTTGTAAACAATATATTATACTATTCTGGTTTTTGATCCACTTTGCTATCTGCTTTTGTTTTATGGAAGAGTTCATCACATTCATGTGGTTATAGTTACTAAGTGTGTATTTCCTTCTATTCTATTTTTTCTTCTGTTTATTTTCTCCCCCCATTCACCTTTTTCTTTCTCCATAGGGTTTTATTGTCTGTGCTCTTTTCTGTGAGCCTCTCCATTCCTTTACTTAATTTCCTCCCCTCCTACTTTACTGTCAAGTAAGATAGATTTCTATATTCAACTGATAGTGTAAATTATTCTCTCTTTGAGCCAGTACTGATGAGAGTAAGGTTCAAGCTATATCCATCGCTCATTCTCCCATCTCCCCCCCCCCCATTGTAATAGGTTTTTAGCATCTCTTCATGTGAAATAATTTACCCTGTTCTACCTCTCCTTTCCTTCTGTACCAAGTGTATGCCTCTTTCTCATCCCTTAATTATTTTTATGTCATTCCCTCATATATATTCCTTCTAACTGTACTATTAGTGGTACAGTTTTGAAGAATTATAAGTATCATCTTCTCATGTAGGGCTGTAAACAGTTCAGTTCCATTAAATCCCTTATAATTTGGGGTCCTGATATTAGAAGTCAATTTTTTTGTTCAATTTTGATCTTTTCCTTATGAAAACTTGAAATCCTTCTATTTCATTAAATGATCTTTTTTTTCCCCTTGAAATATTATGCTTAGTTTCACTGGATAGGTGATTCTTGGTAGTGATCCTACTTCTTTTGCCTTTCAATATTATGTTCCATAACCTCTAATCCTTTAATGTTGCAGCTGCTAAATCCTGCATAATCCTGATTCTGGTTTCCTGATACTTGAATTGTTTCTTTCTGGCCACTTGTAATACTTCACCTGATAGTTCTGAAATTGGGCTATAATGCTCCTAGGAGTTTTTATGTGAGGATCTAGTTCCAGGATATTAGGTTAATTTTCCCTGATACTTTCTTGAAAGATACTTCTTTGTGAATGTGACTTTTTGTTCTTTTTGACTGTGGCTTTCAGTTAGTCCACTCACTTTGATGTTGCCTATTCTGGATCTATTTTCCAGATTAGTTGTTTTTCCAGTGATGTATTTTACATTTTCTTCTACCTTTTTTTTCATTCTTTTGAATTTGTTTGATTGTTTCTTGATGTCTTATTTAGTTATTAGATTCTACTTGCCCATTTCTAACTTTTAAGAAGTTGTTTTCCCTGGGACACTAATACATTGTTGGTGAAGTTGTGAACTGATTTAAACCTTCTGGAAAGCAATTTGGAATTTTTCCCAAAAGGCTATCAAACGGGGCATACCCTCTGCTGAGTCTGTATCCCAAAGAGATCTTAAAGGAGGGAAAGGGACCCACATGTGCAAAAATGTTTGTAGCAGTCCTTTTTGTACTGGCGAGAAACTGGAAACTCCATCAGTTGGAGAATGGCTGAATGAGTTATGGGACATGAATGTCATGGAATTTATTGTTCTGTAAGAAACAATCAGCAGAATGATTTCAGAAAGGCCTGGAGAGACTTACAGGAACTGATGCTGAATGAAATAAGCAGAACCAGGAGATCATTACACATGGCAACAGCAAGATTATGTGATGATCAACTCTGATGGACATGGCTCTCCTCAAAAACAAGATGATCCAGGCCAGTTCCAATGGGCTTATGATGAAGAGAGCCATCTGCATCGAGAGAGATGATTGTAAGAACTGAATATGGATTACAACATAGCCTTCTTATTCTTTTTGTTGTTGTTTACTTGCATTTTGTTTTCTTTCTCATTTTTTTCCTTTTTGATCTGATTTTTCTTGTGCAGCATGAAATTATGAAAATATGTATAGAAGAATTGCACACATTTAGCCTATATTGAATTACTTGCCATCTAGGGGAGGGGTGGGAAAAGAGGAGAAAAATTTGCAACACAAAGTTTTGCAAGGGCAAATGTTGAAAATGATCCATGCATATATTTTAAAAATAAAAAGCTTTAATTAAAAATTATTTAATTAAAAAAGAAGTTGTTTTTCTCAGTTTGCTTTTATGCTTCCTTTTACATTTGGCTAATTGTGCTTTTTAAGAAATTGTTTTCTTCAGTGGATTTTTGTATCTCCTTTTTGATTTGGCCAATGCTATTTTTTAATAAACTTTTTTTTTGCTTTCTTTATTTTTCTGGTTTTATACGTACTTTATTTAAAAAAAATGCACATTTTTTGGGGCAGCTGCCCTGAAGTCAAGAGGACCTGAGTCCAAATTTTACCTCAGATACAACACTTCCTAGCTGTGTGACTCTAGGCAAGTCACTTAATCCCAATTGCCTCAAAAAAATTTACACATTTCTTTATGAATCATATTGGGAGAAAAAAAAATCAGTACAAAAAGAAAACCTACAAGAGAAAAAAAGTAGAAGAAAAAAGGGGGAAATGAACATAGCATATATTGATTTATATTCATTCTCCATAGTTCTTTCTTTGGGATGCAGATGGTGTTTTCTATCCAAAGTCTATTGGGATTGCTTTGGATCACTGAACTGCTGAGAAAAACCAAGTCTTTCATAGTTGATCATCACATAATCTTGCTGTTACAGTGTACACTGTGTTTCTGGTTCTTCTTGTTCACTCAGCATCAGCTTGTGTAAAATTTTCCAGGTCTTTCTAAAATTAGTTTGTATATAATTTTATTATTAATGTATTAATAATTTTAACACAACAATAATATTCCAATATTTTCATATACCACAACATATTCAGCCCAGTTGATGGGCATCTACTCATTTCTTTGCCACCACAAAGAGAGCCACGACAAGCATTTTTGTATGTGGGTCCTTTTCCCTCCTTTATGATTTCCTTGGGATGCAGATGTAGTAGTATCACTGCTGGATTAAAGGGTATGCAGTTTTATAGCTCTTTGGGAATAAGTTCCAAGTTACTCTCCTGAATGCCTGAATCATTTCACCACCAATGCATTAGTGTCCCAATTTTCCCACATTCCCATCAATATTTGTCAATATATTTTCTAGACTCTGTGTATTTGTCATAAGGGGTTCCTTTTGTTGTGGTGGTTGTTCAACTGAAGGAAGTGGGAAAAGTGAAAATAAATGCTTAGATTTTTTAAATGAAAGAAAGATGAAATCAGGCTTCACCTGAAGTTGGCAAACTGCTTAGGCCAATAATTATAGACCTTATCTAGCCATAAGATTGTTCATGGCTGAAAGTTTCCATCATCTCCCTTGCCACAATTGCTTTGTTTAAGATGTTAAGGGTAGAGGCAAGAACTTACTTGAACTCTCCCAAATTCCCCTCCAATCAATTTTAAAATAACACCTTGAATTGAATTCTAGAGTAGAAGAGACAACAAAAGGTCAGGGTGGAATAATTTCCCAGCCTGTGACAACTTAGGAAGTTGGCAGGAAAAGTCTGTCTCAGTGAGGTGGTGATCAGGGCTAGGGCAGTACTGAGGCTATGGCAATATCAGCAGCAGACCTTGGAGGCAGCTGTAACTGCAACTACGGGAATTCTTAGCCCACAGATGGTAAAAAGAAGAAAACAACTGGTCAAAAAGAAGTTACAGGGAATCCTTTGCAGGTACTTGGTTCAGGACCATGTTATGTTGCCCAGATGCAGTTCGGGGTTACAGTTTAGTGGTGAAGAGGAGCAGGCACAGAGGAACAGAAACCCAGGGCATATTTCCATTCCACACTGGAATAACAGAACTTGTGGATGCAGGGAAATAAGGTCTTTTCCCAAGTGAAATGGGTCAGAAGAGTAATAACTATACTTTTCCTTGGATCATACCATCTTTGAAATACCAAAAAATTTAACAGACCCTCAGCTCCGAAAACAATAGCACAAAAAAAGCCTGAAAGCTTGGGAAGTGCCCCCTCTTTCCTAGGTGAGGAAAGTCCAATTTGAACAAAAAGTTAAAAGTCAAGAAGTAGACTAGAAAATGAACAAATAAAAACAACATCAAAGAATCCAACCATAAAGAGTTACTATGGTGACAGGAAAGATCAAGACACAAACTCAAAAGGGAATGACCACAAAATAGCAACAAAGCCTCAAATTAAAAATGCTAATTAGAAAAAAGTTAAACAAGAATACCTGAAAGAATTTTTCAAAAGAATTTTAAAAATCAAAACAAACAGGCAGAAGAAAAATTGGGAAAAGAAATGAAAATGAAGCAAGAAAATTTTGAAAGCTAGTCAACAGCTTGGTAAAAGAAACACAAAAAACCCATAGAAAATAATATCTTAAATTGGCCAAATGATAAAAGAGGTACAAAAATTCACTGAGTAAAAGAACTCCTTAATTAGTCAAATTAGGTCTAGGAGGAAAAAAAAAAAGGTCCAAAACCTCTCTGAAGAAAACAATTTCTTAAAAATTAGAATTGTGCAGGTGGAAGTTAATGACTTCATTAACATCAAGAAATAATAAAACAAAGTCAAAAGAATAAAAAAAAAAGAAAAAATTTAAAAGTATCAATAGAAACACAACTGACCCAGAAAATAAATTAAGGAAATATAATTTAGAAATTATTGGATTGCCTGAAAATTATGATTGAAAAACAGTCTAGACATCATATCTGAAGAAGTTATCAAGGAAAACTGCTCTGATATCCTAGAACCAGAGGGTAAAATAAAAATGGAAATAATTCACAGATCATCCTCTGAAAGAGATCTAAAATGAAAACTCCAAGGAATATTATAACAAATTTCAGAGCTTACAAAATATTATAAGCAGCCAGAAAGCAACAATTCAAATATTGTGGAACCAGTCAATATCACAAGAGATTTAGCAGCTTCTACATTAAAGAAGTGGAGGGCTTAGAATATGATATTCCAGAAGGCAAAGGAATTGGGATTACAACCAAGAATAACCCATCCAGAAAAAAACAAAAACTAGAATAACCCTTCAGGGGAATATTTAGTGAAATAAAGGAGTTTCACAAATTCCTAATGAGGGAAGATTCTAAGAAAATGGTGGAGTAGGTTGTTAAATTTCAAGCTCTCCAGATTTCCTACACAAATAGAACAAATTTGAGCCTCAGAGAGAACATAAACTGGTGAAAGATCAAGAAGACTTGGGGTAGAACAGGGTCCTCCAGAGGATCCTATAATCAGAGAAGATCTGAAGAAAGATCCTAGGCCAGCGATTAACCTGAGTGAAGTGCAAAAACAGAAACATCAAATGAGGACCCCTGGGACTAGCTGGTTTGGCTGGAGCCTCAGCTGGAACCCCAGAAACTTTCATCTCCTGGACTGTTTGTAGAGTCAGGGTCTGAGTCTGGGTAGATTGAAGGAACCTCGACTCATTAGGAACTCCAAGCTCAGCTGCAGCCCTGGGTAAGAAGAAACCAGTACAGGTGAGCGCAGAAGAAGCAGGGCAGAGATGTTACTGGATGCAGGCACTTGCTGGGGGATGGAGCTCTTGGTTTAGGGTTCCTGGTCAGAGGTGAGAGCTGAAGTAAAGCCAGAGACACCCCCTACTCCAAGGTTAGAGGCACTTACATTGATATGTCTTATTTAAAAAAAATTTAACTGGTAAAGAAGAACCCCATCATAGAAATTTACTATGAGAACAGGGAGTTCATCTTCAGAGGAGGATACTGAGGAGTATCTTCTACCCCAAAGAGTAATGTGAAATGGCTCCCTACCCAGAGAGAATTTGTAGAAGAATTCAAAAAAGAATTTTAAAATCAAATGAGAGACACTGAGGAAAAACTAAAATGAAAAACAAGATTATGGAGGGGGGTTAACCAACTAGAAAAGAAGATACAAAGTCTCAAAGATGACAATAACTCTTTGAAAATTAGACTTGGGCAAGGGGAATCCAATGAGAAACCAAGAAATAGCAAAACTAGATTCTAAAGAATCTAACAAAATGTGAAACATCTTATAAGAAAAATGACACATCTGGAAGATAGATCAAGAAGAGAAAATATAAGAATTATTGGACTGCCTGAAAGTTGTGACCAAAAAGAGAACCTTGATATAATAATGCAAGAAATAATCCAAGAAAATTGTCCTGGTGGGATAGAACATGAGAGAAAAGTAGAAATAGAAAAAATCCACCCATTATCACCTCAAAGAGATCTTATGTAGAAAACACAAAGGAAAATTATTACCAAATTTGAAATTGCCAGATCAAAGAGAAATTTTTGCAAAAAACAAGAAAAAAAACAATCCCAATATGCTGGAGCTACAGTTAGAATTGTACAAGTCTTATGAGCAGCCACAATAAGAAACTGCAGGTCCTGGAATTATATCCACTGACAATCAAAAGAACTAGGTCTGTAACCAAAATTTCATATCCAGCAAAATTATCTCTAACATTGAATGAGAAAAAAAAGGACATTCAATGAACTTACAGATTTTCAGGACTTTTCTATCAACCAAACCCTAACAATAGAAAATCTCGCATATAAGAGCCAAGATCAAAGACCAATTTTAAGAAACTCAACATGGACAAATTATTTATCTTTGTTTATTGTTTTTTTTAACATGATAATGTATACCATATATTTAAGACTGACATCAACAAGAAGGTAGCTCAAAAGAAAGATTGGGGCAGAGTTAAGGTAAAAATAGTAATTATGTTGGACAAATGAGTTGCAGAGGAAGAATAGACACAAAGACATTGCGGGGGGGAGAAGGGCTCATAGTTCTGAAAACCTAACAGGTAACACTACATATACATCATAAAGGATATAGCACCCTCCAAAATATATAAAGAAATAAAGGTTAAAAAAAAAAGAAAGAAAGAAAGGTGGAAGGATGGGCAGATTGGGAAGTAAAGTGTATGGGGAAAAGACAAGGGAGGGATCCATGGGTGAGGGGAAGTTAAGTAATAGCAATTTGAGGAGCAGAATTAAAGCAAAGTGTCAGCAGGGATAGGAAAGTGTGTGTGTGTGTGTGTGTGTGTGTGTGTGTGTGTGTGTGTGTGTGTGTGTGTGTTTAGTTATGTGTACCTAAATATAGTCTGTCTTAACTATAGTGCACTTGGGAATAGTGGTGGGGATTAAAGGAGGGAAAATAAAGTAAAGAAGGTGCACAAGCGAACGAGGAAATAGAGAAAAGATGGACATTCATGAATAAAATTTCTCCTACTATTATATATATATATTACTTGAATTGGTATTTGTTTTTATATATTTTGAATCCTCCCTGATGTTCTCCTGTGCACATGCCAATGTTCTGTTTTGTATTATTTCTTTTCTGTTTTTCTTTTTTTCTTACAGAAAAAATTTTAAGTGGAATAAATAGTAACATTGATTATTTAAAAATTTAAAAGTTTTAACATTAAAAAAAATTTCTGATGAGAAGGCCAGCGCTGAATAAGAAATTTGACTTTCAAATATAAGACTCAAGAAAAGCATAGAAAGCAAACATGGAAGACAAGTAAGGGATTCTATAAGATTAAACTGTATACATTCCTATATGAGAAGATAATATTTACAGCTCCTGAGAAATTTGTAATTATTATGGTAGTTAGAAGGAGGGATGGGAGGAGATTGAAAGAAGAGAGGGAGGGAGAGAGTTGGAGAGAGGAAAGGATTAACAGAGGAAAAAATAGGATGAAGGTAGTAAATACATAGTAATCATAACTGCTAATGTGAATGGGATGAACTTAGCCATAAAATTAAAGTAAATAGCAGAATGGATTAAAAAACAAATTCAGTAATATGTATAGAAGAAAATACACTTGAAATAAAAGACACATAGATTGAAAAGAGGGGGCTGGAGCTGGATCTGTTCTGTTTAAACTGAGATTTTTAAAAATCTCAATAAAACCAAGAGTAGCAATCATGATCTCAAATAAAGCAAAAGCAAAAATAGACCTAATTAAAAGAGATAATCAGGGAAACTACATTTTGCCAAAAGATAGCATGCAGAATAATGTGATATTAATACTGAAAACATAAGCACCAAATAGCATAGCATCCAAATTTTGAAAGGAAATGTAAATAAGTTATAGGAAGAAATAGACAGTAAAATTATACTAGTGAGAGAGCTTAACTTTCTCCTCTCATACCTAGACAAATCTTTTAAATTTTTTTTATTTATATATGTATTTTAAAATTTATTTTCCAGCTACATGTAAAAACCATTTTGGGAGGTTTTATATATATACACCTTTATTTATTTATTTATTTATTTAACATATTTCCTTATGAATCATGCTGGGAGAGAAAAATCAATCAGATTAAAAGGGAAAGACCATGAGAGAGAGAAAAAAACAAACAAAAAACCAACCACCACCAAAAGAAACAGGGGGAAAAAAATGAACACAGCATTATTGATTTATATTCAATCTCCATAGTCCCTCTCTTGATGCAAATGGTGCTTTTCATCCAAAATTTATTGAGAATTGCTTTGGATCACTGAACCAATGAGAAGAACTAAGTCTGTCATAATTGATCATCACACAATCTTGCTGTTGCTTTGTACAATGTTTTCTTGGTTTTGCTTTTTTTCACTCAGCATCAGGTCAGTAAATATTTCCAGGCCTTTCTAAAATCAGCCTGTTCATCATTTTTATAGAATAATATTCCATTATTTTCATATACCATAATTTGTTTAAATATTCCCCAACTGATGGGCATTTATCTATTAGAAACATTTTTGCACATGTGGGTCCTTTTCCCTTTATTAGGATTTTTTTTTTGGGGATACAGACCTGGTAATGACCTGCTGTATCAAAGAATGTGCAGTTTTATAACCCTTTGGGCATAATTCCAAATTGCGCTCCAGAATGGTTGGATTATTTCACAACCCCATCAATAATACATTTATGTCCCAGTTTTCCCATATCCTCTCCAAAATTTATCATTTTAACCAATCTGAGAGGTGTGAGCTATACCTAGATAAATCTAACCATAAAACTAATAAAGAAAAAAATAAATAAAATTTTAGAAAAATCAGATATGATAGCCCCCTTGAGAAAACTGAATAGTAATGCAAAAGAGTATGCCCTTTTCTCACCTATAAATGGCCCCTCCACAAAAATTGAACATGTATTAGAATATAAAAACCTCACAACCAAATGCAGAAAAGCAGAAATATTAAATTTGTCCTTTTTGGACCACAATGCAACAAAAAATTGTAATGGGATGCAGCCAAAGAAGTACTTAAGGGAAATTTTATATCTCTTAAACATTTACAGCTATAAAATACAGAAAAGAGTAGTGCAACAAATTAGGTATGCAGTTTAAAAAAAACTAGAAAAAAAAAGCAAATTTAATATTCCAAATTATACACCAGATTCAGAACCCTGAAAATCAAAACACAAATCAATAAAATTGAAAGTAGGAAAACAGATGTGGTCAGTGGCAGTGCAGAGAGTTGTGAGAACCCCTCTTTGGTCAGCGCAGGTCCAACGTGAAAGAATTCACGAACCCGAAATATTAGAGTGGCAAAAGGCAGTTTATTGGCACTGAAGTCAATTTTTGCTAGGAGACTGATTTCTTTAGTGGAAAAGTTATGACAGAGAGATAAAGGTCCTAGCAGAGAAATCCTGGCAGAGAGCTAAAGAGGGCTTAACGATGAGAACAGAATGTCTTCATAGTAGGCAGGGGTCCTGGCAGGCAGCTGTGCCAAAGAGAGGTCTCTTGGCATGTCATGATTCCTGTTTTTAGGCCTCTGCAAAGAAATGAGCCCCCAAATTGCCCTTTAAATAGGAAATCTGAGACTGAAGTTTCAATTGAATGAAATTACTTCAGAACCATTAAACTAATAGATAAAACTGGGAGCTGGCTTTGTGGGGAAAACCAATAAAATAAAGAAATCACTGGTTAATTTAATTAAAAATGGGAAAGAAAACCAAATTTCTAACATCAAAAAATCTAAAGGGTGAATTCATTACCAATGAAGAGGAAATTAAAGCAATTATTAGGAGCTAATTGTATGTTTAGAAATTTTAAAATCTAAGTGAAATGGCAGAATATTTATAAAAATATAAACTACCCCAAATAACAGAAAGAGAAATGGAATACTTAAGGAATCTTATCTTAGAAAAAGAAGTTGAGGAGCAGCTAGATGCCACAGTATATGCAGTGGCCCTGAAATCAGGAGGGTCTGAGTTCAAATCTGGCCTCAGACATTTACCACTTAGTATGCAAGTTATTTAACCCCAGTTACTTCACAAAAAGAAAAAGAAATTGAACAAATCATAAATGAATTCCCTAAGAAAAAAATCCCAGGATTAGATGGATTTATAAATGAATTCTACTAAGTATTTAAAGAACACTTAATTTCAATGCTATATATACTATTTGGAAAAATAGACAAAGAAGTCCTACCAAATTTTTTTTTTATGACACAACTATATTGCCAACACATAGAACCAGGAAAAGGAAAAACAGAAAAAGAAAACTATCTGCCAAATTCCCTAATGAATATTGATGCAAAATATTTAAATAAAATTCTATCAAGGAGATTATAACAATATATCACAAAAATCATAAACTATGACCAGGTGAGATTTATACCAGGAAGGCAGAGTTGGTTTAGTATTATAAAAACTACCAACATAATTGGCCATAGTATAAGATTATCCCAATAGATGCTGGAAAAGGTTTTGACAAAATACAACATTCATTTCTATTTTTAAAAAAATTTAGAAAACATAGAAATGAATAGATACTTCTTTGATATCATTCTTTGTTGATGATATGATGGCATACTTAGAAAATTCTAGAGAGTCAACTTAAAAAAACAAGTCGAAATAATTAACATCAGCAAAATTGCAAGATAGAAAAGAAATCTGAGGAAATTACTAGCTTTTTTTTTGAGGCTGGGGTTAAGTGACTTGCCCAGGGTCACACAGCTAGGAAGTGTTAAGTGTCTTGAGACCAAATTTGAACTCGGATCCTCCTGAATTCAAGGCTGGTGCTTTATCCACTGTGCCACCTAGCTGCCACTAATTACTAGCATATTTATTTACATATTATCAATCAACAAAGTCCAACAGCAAGAGAAAGAAAGAGAAATTCCTTTAAAGTAATTGTAGGCAATATAAAATATTTGGAGGTCTACTTGCCAAGACACACCTAAGAACTATATGAACACAATTACAAAACTCCTTTTACACAAATGAAATAACATCTAAATTTAGAGAATCCTAAAGTCAACTTTAAAATAAAAACCAGTTGAAATAATTAACAATGTCAGCAAAGTTGCAAGATACAAAATAAACCTACAAAAATCATCAGCATTTCTAAATATTATCAACAAAGACTAGCAGCAAGAGAAAGAAAAAGAAATTCCTTTAAAGTAGCTAGACAATATAAAATATTTGGATGTCTACTTGCCAAGACACACTCAAGAGCTATAGGAACACAATTACAAAATACTTTTTGCAGAAATAAAATAATATCTAAACAATTGGAAAAAATCAGTTGCTATAGATAGGCCGACTCAATAATTCTACCTAAATGAATTTATTTATTCAGTACCATACCAATCAAAGTATCAAAGAATTATTTTACAGAGCTAGAAAACAAATTACTCTGAAAGAACAAAAAATCAAGAATATCAAGGGAATCAATGAAAAAAATGTAAAAGAAAATAGCGTAGCAGTACCATATCTCAAAATGATCTGATACTGGCTAAGGAGAACAGTGATGGAGCAATGGAATAGATTAAGTACAAAATACCCAGTAGCAAATAACCATGGTAATCTAGTGTTTGATAAACCCACAGATTTAAACTTTGGGGACAAGAACTCACCACTTGATAAAAACTTCTGGGAAAACTAATAAATAGTTTGGCAGAAACTAAGTAGAGAACATCTCACAGCATATACTGAGATAAGGTACAAATGGGAACATGATCTAGACATAAAGATATCATAAGCAAATTAGGAGAGCATGAAATCATTTACCTGTCACATCTGTGGATAAGGGAAGAATTAATGACCAAACAAGAGATAGAGAACATTAAAAAATGTAAAATAGATAATTTTGATTACATCAAATTAAAAAGGTTTTGTGAATATAAAAATTAAGGCCACCAAGATTAGAAGAAAAGCACGAACCTGAATGGGAGGAGTGAAGAAACTTCTTCTCTGATAAAGGCCTCATTTCTCAAATATATAGATAACCAAGTCAAATGTACAAGAATGCAAGTCATTCCTCAATTGATAAAGGTCAAAAGATATGAATAGGTGGTTTTAAAAAACAAAACAAAATAAAAACAAAGCTATCTATTGTCACATGAAAAAAAATTCTCTAAGTCACAATTGATTAGAGAAATACAAATTAAAACAATTCTGAAGTACTGCTCCACACCTATCAGATTGACCATCATGACAGAATATTTGAAGGGATGGGGAAAATAAGGGACACTAAGCTGTGAATCAACCCAACTATACCAAAGAGCTATCAAATGTGCACACTATTTGATCCAGCAATATCACTATGAGACCTGTACCCCAAAGATATCAAAGAAAATAGAGAACGAAAGGTTTGTATGTGCAAAAATTTTATAGCAGCTTTTTGTGTTGGCAAAGAATTGGAAACTGAGGGGATGTCCATCAATTGGGGAATGGCTAAACAAGTTATGGAGTATGCATGTAATGGAATATTAGTGTGGTATAAGAAATGAGGAGCAGGAGAGTTTCAGGAAAAAATGGGAAGACTTGTATGAACTAATACAGAGTGAAATGAGCAGAACCGGGAGAACACTGTATACAGTAAGATCAATTCTGTAAATGATTCATCTGGTCTCAGCAAAAAATCTGAAGGAGGTGATCTGAAGGACTTAAGAAGAAAAATGCTATCTATATAGAAAGAACTGATGGAGTCTAAATGAAGATCGAAACTAACTTTTTAAAAACTTTCCTTATTATTCTTGGTTTTTGTTTGTTCTATGATATTTTTTATTTTTCTGCAACATGGCTAATGTGGAAATGTTTTGTGTGACTGCCTATGTAGGATCTCTATAAAATAGCTTGGCTTCTCAAGGAAGGGAAAAGAGGGAGGGAGAAAGAAAATTTGGAACTCAAAAATTATTTTCAAAGAATGTTTAAAAAAACTTTTGTTCATCTGCAACTGAGAAAAAAAAATAAAATAAACAACATATGTACCAAAAAAAGAGAAAAATTAGATGTGATAGACCTCAGAAAACTGAATGGGAATAGTAAGTGGTATACCTTTGTCTCAGCTGTACATTGCACCTTCAAAAAAGTTCACAAATTTAGGGTGTAAAAACCTCACAACCAAATGCAGAAAAGCAGAAATATTAAATTCATCCTTTTCAGACCATAATGCAATAAAAATAATACTTGACAAAGGAATGTGAAAACATAGATTAAAATTAATTAGGCACTACATCATATAAATCCTAAAGAATGAGTGGGTCAAAGAGCAATTCATAGAAACAAGATGTAATTTCATTAGAGAATGACAACAATGAGACAATGAACCAAAACTTAGGAGATGCAGCTAAAACAGTACGTAAGGGAAAATTTATATCTCTAAACATTTACATCAATATGCTGAGTGAAATGAGCAGAACCAGAAGATCACTATACACTTCAACAACAATACTGTATGAAGATGTATTCTGAATCAATAAAATAGAGAAAGAGGGGCAGCTAGATGGCACAGTGGATAGAGCACCCGTCTTACAGTCAGGAGAACCTGAGTTCAAATCTGGTCTCAGACATTTAACAATTCCTAGTTGTGTGACCCTGGCCAAGTCACTTAACCTCAATTGCCTCAGCTTAAAAAAATAAATAAAATAGAGAAATATTAGAACAATCAATTAGGCACACAATAGAAAAAAAAACTAGAAAAATAACATATTAAAAATTCCCAATTAAGCATCATATTGAATATCCTGAAGGTCAAAGATGAGATTAATATAATTAATATTATAACCAGGAGCTGGTTTTATGGGCAAAAAAACCCCAATGCTTCATCCTTCAATGGTCAGATGGCTTCTCTTAGGGCTGATCTTGCATATTTATTTATTTATTTATTTGGTTGGGACTTCTTGAAAATCTAGAACTGTCTAGAACTTTTTTTCTCTTTTTTTCATCTCTGATTTCTTGATTTTTTTTTTACCTCTCTGTATCAAATGTTTTGATTATTGATGAGATTGGAGATGGATTGTATTGTAAGAGGAAAAGCAAGGAATTCAGAATTTCTAAATCAGAAATTCTAACTCAAATTTGGAGGAGAGCAGTGTGTAAGAAAATTGGAAAGGTGGGAAGGGGACAAGTAATGAAAGGCTTTGGAAGTCAATCAGAGTATTTTATACTCAATGCTGCAGGGAACTGCTAGGATTTTTTTTTTTTTAATGGAGGATGCAGTTTGGGAAAATCAGTTTGACAGTTGATGGAGGAAGGAGTGGAGTAGGGAAATCAATCCACAGGCTTCTGTAGCAAGCTAGCTTCAGTGTCAGACGAGAAGACTGCTTTTAGGGGGGCTATCACAAAGACAGAATCACAAGTCCTTGATGACTGACCGGAAGGGGATAGAGCCAAGTTGTTGGTGAGTAGATAGGATGGCGATAACTAATGGGATATTGGACGGGGTGAGAGTCAAGGATAACATCTGGGTTTTGAATCTGGCTGACTAGAAAGATGGTGTTACCTTCAACAGTAACGAGTTGGGGAGCAGAGTTAAGTTTTGAGGGGAGTCAATGGCTTCGGTTTTGGACATGTTGAATTGAAGATGGACATCCAGATGGAGATTATTAGTAGAGTGGGTCGAGTAAATCTAAGAGTCACCTTCATCGAGATGATCATTGTATCCCCGGGAGCGATGAGATCACCAAGTGAGATTATAGAAGAGAAATGAGCTCAGGACAGGGTCTTGGGAGATTTCCACAATTATCGGTCATGAAGTGGACGCAAGGAAGTGTGGTCAATCACGCAGGACAACTGGGAGAGGAGAGTGTCACAAAAGCCTTGAGAAAAGAGTATTAAAGACAAGATGGAGACCAACTGGGTTAAAGACCAAAAAAGGAAAGGAAAAGGAGTCATGAAAGAATCACAAACAGGACCACTTTGAAAGTTACAAGTAGGATTTATTATATCCTTTTTAAAAAGCAAGCTCCACATAATAAAGATTCACATATAATTTTTCACACATAATCCTCTGTTCTACTTTGTATATAGAAACTTTTTTTTAATGTTTGTTAAATTGAAAATGATAGAAAATAGTGAACTGAGTCAGAAGCACAGTAGAGAACTCCACAAGGACGAAGATTGAGAAAAAGGCATGGGATGTCACGATGAGCACACGGATCTCCCTGATTCTTGTGGTCCAAGTGCCCTCTTGTGGGCTGGGAGGGAATGCAGCCTTGGGAATGGAATCTTAGGGGGGCCAGTGTCTGCCCCCAACCTCCCTCCCTCCCTCTGGGAAAGGCTTTCCTTGAATCTAACCTGAATCCGGCTCCTTGCAGAGCTCGGTCTGCCTTGATGCTGGGATGAAACTCCAGTTTCCAGCCCCAACTTGAGCACCAGTGGAGCCTCCCTTTCCCTACCCTGACTGAACCCCCGGTCCCCCAGTGGCTGGCCCTATTCCAGAGAGAAATCAGGTAGAGGCAGGGGTATGACTGGGCAGCAGGGATGTCTTGGAGTCTGCTTTTCTTCACTGCTGCTCCAGTTCCCTGGCTCAGAATTCAAAGGTGGAAGAATGGATGTGGGACTGGAGGAAATTCAATGGCCAGACAGAAGCTCCCGGAGCCCGCTCTGGCCCAGGCCCCGAGCTGGCCCTGGGACAGAGTGCCTTCGAGGAGCTTTCATTCCACCTGGGGAGGCAATGTGCTCCTTGAGGCTGAAAAACCTGAACAATAAATAGAAGGTCATGGGGCAGGGTGCTGGCAGCTGGAACAGTCAAGAACGGGCCTTGAAGCTGAGCTTGGAGGCGAGCAGGAGAGCATTCCCATGATGGAGGTGGGGGGATGGAGGGGTGCCCGGAGGGCCAGGGCAGAGACACCGAGACTGGAGAGGGGGGAAAGCTGGGCAGCTCAGCCCACGTCACAAGATGGGTGTGGGAAGGTGGGTTGGAGCCAGCTGTAAGCGCCAGATGGAGGGATGGAAGCCTGGTCCTAGATCTGAGAGGGCCATGGGAGTGTGAGACACTTGACCAGAGCTGTGCCTTATTGGTCACCGTGAGGAGGATGGATGAAGGGGAGGCCAGGAGGCCAATTTGGAGGCCATCGCAGTAGTTGAGTTGATGAGGGCTTGAATCAGGGTGATCCAGACTGCTCTTCCTCCTTGAATACCAACAGGAGCCTCTAGGAGCGCTGGGAGCAGATGGGAAATTTTGACATGTGGGCCCCTCTAATGGGCTGGCTGCAGCTAGTGAGATCTGAGTGCAAATAGCGATAGTGGTGCACCGAGTCAGAAGGTGGACATGGCTTCTAGAAGGCGGGGGCGTCCGGATAAACCGTGGATGGGAGCAGGTATGGCTGGGGAAGGGGGTCTCTACCGGGGCTTGTAGCCTTGACTTGGACCTCCAGCTCCCTCTTTCCTGTCAAGGATAAAGGTTAGGAGTGCGGCCCAAAGAGGCTCCTGGGCGTCCCTTCCTGATCGTTGCCCTCCTCTTTCCCGCCCCCCAAAGATGGCACCTCACAGGCAGAATTCCAAAGTTTTATGTCAGCTTTTGCAGAAATCACAGAGAGGGGGAGGGAGGGAGGCAGGGTGGGGCACGGGAGCAGAGAGAAGCCAGAGGCAGCCCTCTCTCCCGCCCCTACTCTCCCCTCTCGCTACTTAGGGGCTGTCTGAGCCCGGAGTTCTTGGGGAGGGGTAGAACAAAATCCACAGTAAGAAAATGCAGACCGACAGACACTGAGCCTCCAGGGTTAAGGTTAAAAACAGGACCTCCTCCCCACCCCCGGTAGCAGGGACATGGCAGCTCTGGCTGTATGGTAGCGTTGGTCCCTTTTGGCCCTCTGGTTTTTCTTTGAGGACAGTTTTCAGGGAGGGAGCCTCTAAATGGAGGGGGGTCTTCTCCGGTCCCAGCCCTGTCTTTGGGCTTCCTTGACCCCTTCCCCTGCCCTGATTACAAGGGAGGGGGACAGTCCTGGAGGCCTCCCTCCCTCCCTCCCTCTGCAGCATTCTGTCCCTCCCGATCATGCAGCCCTCCCACCCACCCCGCCCCACACTATATACACCCCCCACCCCCGCACCCCTCTCCCGTTCCCAGCCGGGCCAGGGGGAGCAGGACAGGCAGGGGCCACTGGAATGTTCGAAGTCGCAGGCGCAAAGGGCATTCCGCTCCCCGGTGTCCAGGGGCCGGAGTCATTCCCGTCCCGCCCTGGCCTGGGCAGGACCGGGGCCAGAGGAGGGCCCCCTCGATCCCCTCGAGGGGAAAAGAGCCTTGTCCCAGATGGCATGAGGAGTCTGGGGGCCCGGAGCCCCGACCCCTGGGCCCCCACGGGTGTGGGAGGGAGGGAGCCCCAGGAGTCCCGAGGCGCAAGGCGCGGGGCAGCCCCGGGACCGGGGGCGCCGAAGAAGGCTGCCCAGGAGGGGTCCCCCAAACCTCGGGGCTATGGCTGCTGAGAGGGGGCCACGACTCTTTGGAAGCGGGGGAAGGAGCCATCAGACGCACTCTCCGAAGGCGAGTCCCCAGAAGACTTGGGGGCGGCAGTAGAAGACTAAAAGGCGGCGGCGCTCCCGGAGGAGGCGGCTGGCAGGGGAGCAGGGCCCGGAGGAGGCGCTGGGAGCTGCGGGCGAGACACGGGATTGTCAGGGGGGGCGGGCCAGAGGCCGCGGCCTGGCAGTATCGGAGGCAGGGAGGTCTCCCTGCGGGGGCGGCCCTGGGGCGGGGCGGTATTCCTGGGGCGCAGGGGTGGAGGCCGCGAGGCGGAGGGGCCGCCTGGGAGAGGCCCGGTCCCCGGAGGCGAGGGCGGGCCTTCCGGCGGGGTTCCAGAGGGGTGGCAGTACTTCCTGGGCACGAGGGAGAGCTCCCCGGGACTGGGCCGGCCCCCCCAGCCCCGGTGTGGTCATAGATCCTTAGGACGGGCGGGGCGGGAGGCCGCCCGGGGGCGGAGGCATCGCCTAGAAGCCCCGGATGTGGCAGTAGGCCTCCAGGCTCGCGAAGAGGATGTAGAGCAGCCAGAGGCCCAGGAAGAGCGCCGCCGTGGCCAGTTTGGGCCCCCGCGGGCCCCCCAGCTCGCCCCCGATGTGCGGCCGCCGGCGGTAGAGCAGGACGGACACGGCCACGAAAGCGAAGATGGTGAAGAGCGTGACGGAGAAGGCCAGCGCCCCGGCCTGCACCTCGAAGGCCCGGCCCTGCGCCGCCCAGTACACCGCGGCCACCGACCACGCCACGCCCAGCCCCAGGAACACGTTCACGGCGTTCGAGCCCGTCACGTTGCCGATGGAGGCGTCGGCACACTGGTCCTGCAGGGCCGCCACCTTGCTGGCGAACGTGTCTGCGGGGGAGGGGAGAGGGCGTCAGCCCCCGGGGAGCCTCGCCCCCGCCCTCCTCAGCCTCAGCCCGCCCCGGCCCCCCCCCCCCCCAGTACCCGGGATGGACGTCCCAAGGGCCACGAAGACCACGGCGTTGACGGAGTCCTTGAGGCCCACGGTGCAGCCGAAGTGGGAGGCCAGGTCGCCGATGAGGGCGGTCAGGAGCCCGATGACCAAGATGGAGACCCCGAAGCAGGCCCAGCCGTGGCAGTACTCAGTGGGGGGCACGCAGGCGAACAGCACCTTCCAGAAGACGGTCAGGAAGTGCATCACGTAGTCGAAGCAGGAGGGCAGCCGCTCCTCCCTCGTCCCGTCCTCCTCCTCTTCCTCGTCCCCTAGGCGGCGGGACAAGTCTCACACGAGGCCGGGCTGCGGAGCGCCCCTCCTCCCCCGGCCCTCCTGTCTCCCGCCCTCGGAGCCCCTTCCGGGAGCCTCGCCCGCACTCCCCACCGCCTGCTTTCTACCGAGGCCGGCTCCTTTCGGGGATCTCCGGTCCCTTCGCGGGGGTCCCATAAACTGCTTTTTCGCTAATCCCAGTGTCTCTCTAAGTGGAGATTAGGGATCAGGGCGTCCCGGGGGCTGCTGCTCCCTGGTCCCGAGGTCAGAGGGGGATACTGCCATTCTGAAGCCTTCCCGGGAGGAGTGAGGGGGAGGAGGGACAAGCGGGAAGAGCACCGACCCTGACGCTACTGCCGCAGGCGGCCCCCTCTCCCGGACCAGGCTCCTGACCATCTCCAGGCTCCGGTCCTCAACAAGCCTTCCTCCGATCCTTCCTTCCCCTTATCCTGGCTGGCCCCCCCACTTCGGCCCCCCCTTCTGTCTGTACTCACAGAATGTCAGATCCAGGAGGAGCCACAGCAAGTCCCGTCCCTCATTGCAGAGAGAGAACCCGAGGCCCACACTCAGATCTGGACCAGAGGGAGGCCCCAGCACGCGGGAACAGCAGACAGAGGCAGAGCTTCGGGAGGCTCCGGGTCTCAGACCCCCCCCCTTCCTGTCTCTTTTCTGCCTTCTCTCCCCTCTCCTCTTTCCTGTGTTTTTTCTTGCACCTCTTTGTTTTTCTATTTCTTTTTATCTCTATCAATCTGTTTCTCTGCTCTCTGTCTCTTTGTTTCCTTTTCTCTTCTCTTCCTCTCTCTCTGTCTCTGTTTCTGTCTGTTCTCTCTCTTCCTCTCTGTCTCTTTGTCTTTCTGTCTGTCTCTGTCACTTTCTGTCTCTGTTCCCATCTCTGTCTTCTCTTATCTGCCTCTTTCTCTCTGTCACTCTGTCTCTCTCTCGTTCACTTTCTGTCTCTCTGTCTCTGTCTCTCTCCCCCTTTCTCCCCATGTTTCTATCCACTTCCTGCTGCTAAGGTAACCATGAAGGAAGCGGGGAAGATGTGCAGGCGGTACCTGCGCTGACAGTGATAGCTTCTAGAAACTGCTCCCTCCAGGAATGGGTCCCAATCACGAGAGCCAGGTTTGTTTTCTTGATGAGCTTGTCCACTGTGTTCTATGGGAAGGGAGGCATCCTGTTGGTCCCCGACAGCTCAGTCCCCCCTTCCCCCACAAGTTCCAGCTTGGACCAGAAGGGGAGTGACTCCGGGCGCTCTCCGTGGTCCTGATAGAGGCAGCCAGGCTGGTGGCCTCCCTTCCAGGCTCCTTCTGCCCCTTCACTCCCAGGCCTCCCTGCTTTTCTACCCCTTGTCCCCGGGCTCCAGGCCCTGCATCCATCACCTTAAAGTCATAAGATTCCTCTATGATGACTTCGAGGCGGCAGTTCTCCCCCAGAACCGGCTTCCCCATCTCTGCAATTCTCCGAGCCTCCTCTTCTTCTGCAGTCAGCTTGCGGTCTCCATCCCCTACGGGACAGGTCGCAGGGAGGGATGGGGGATTCGGTGGCAGTGTGAAGGATGAAGGTTAGATTCTGGGAAGGCATGTCTGCTTCAGGCCCCAGGGAGGGTGATCAGGAAACCTCTGATAATCCCTTGGCCTGGCTGTCAGAGCCACCAGAGCCCAGTCCTAACCCCTGACTGTCAGAGCCACCAGGGCCCAGTGCTAACCTCAGTCTCTCTCAGCTCATTAACAGTGCTCCCTTCTGCTCCCTCAGGATGGCATCCAAATATCCCAGGCTCCATTCTTTCTTCCCCCTCCTCTCCTCCCCTTTTTTTCTGTCCTTTGGGGCCTTTGCTGGAATCTCTCCTCAAAGCCTCTGGATCTTTCTGACCCCACAAAACCCTCTCTGGAGCTCTAATAGCTTCCCAGAATGAGTCCCACACTCAGCTCCTGGGGCCTCTCCAACTTAGAAGATTTTTGGCAAGATGGGAAGGGGGAAGCCTCCTCTCCTCAACCAGACGGTATCGTGTCATAGGCTAAGATTTCAAACCATCTCCAGATCCTCACCTGAAGGAGAGCCTAGATTGAGGTTGACCTCGAGCCACAAAGTGGCTCATTTTCACCACTAAAGCATATTCATCTTGAGTTAGGACTCCCTCCATAATCTAGATCAAATCTGAAACCTCGCTTTAATAGTTACATCTTAAATCTAAGTCTGACCCGAATGCCATCATCACACAAATATCAACCCTAACCTTGATCTGGACTCAAACTGATGCCCCTTCCAATTTCAATTAGCAAAATTCTATAATTCATGCTTGATTAAGTCAATATAGTCTCTTTTTTGAAGACAATTGGGGTCAAATGACTTGCCTAGGGTCACACAGCTATATCTGAGGCAAGATTTGAACTCAGGTCCTCCTGACTCCAAGATTGGATATGCTATCCACTGCACCTTAAGAACACAGAACTAATTTTAACCATGAATCTGACCTTGACCCCTGATAGTAGCTGAAAGACCAACCCTAACTTAAGGCAAATTTTGATCTTCTAACTTAAAGTCAAAGTTTGACCCCAACCTAAAACCTAGATTCAATCTCCTATTCATTCTGAGCCTGAACCGGAAACTGACCCTAACTTTAGATTAATCAGTCTAAGCACAAATCTTAAATCTCACTATGACCCTAACCAATCCTGACCTAATCTGTCCTAATTCTGCCCTCCTCCCAGTCTCAGCCCTTTGTCACCCAAGCCTACATACCCTGATTGAGCAGGAGAGCTGGAAGGAAAGACAGAGAGACAGAGAAAGAAAGGGCATTAATTGAGTCTCATCAGAGACAATTCACTTTCTCAAACACTCCATCCATTATTCCACCCACTCTACCCAGAAAAGAACAGCTTTGGGCACTGTCCGTGGTTCTGATAGAAACTACTAGACCTATATTTGTTTCTTTGGTTCCAGGGTACCTTAATCCTTCCTCTTCCTCTCAGATTCCCATCCTCCTTCCTTGATTCTTCATGCCCCCTGAGATCCTTGCCCACCAATAGTTCTCCTAACCACCCTCCCAGGTCTGATCCCTCTATGTCTTCCTTCACTCAGTTACTAAAGAGAACCCTGTCTGTCATCTCCTAACCCAGTCCCTTTGACCCTCCCCTACCCACCAGACCAGCCACAGCCACAGCCACCTGAGATCCCTCGCTTCAGCCACTGGGGTTGCCCCAGTTCAATGAAGAAGTTGTCCTTCTTCTCATATTCCTCATCATCTACTATCTTCACTTGGAGAGTTTTCCTGGTTGGAAAAGGGAGAGAGAGACAAAGGATGGACTCCATGTTGATCATAAGTGGGGAATCTGAGTCCTGTTGGGGACTCCCTCCAAGTCTCTAGTGCTTCCTCCTAGGAGTTCAAATCCTGACTCTGACCCACCCCTAACAGTTCCTGGGTTTCATGGGATTAATTGTACACTCATTGGTTTCTTCAGCATCTCCATCACCATGGAAACTGGACTCAGATTTGGGAAGGGAGGGAAGTAGATAGAAAGCTGCCTCATACTCATAGGCCCCAACACAAACACTCCAGTCACACACAAGCATGTGACAGACACAAAGCACATAAAACAGACTCATACTATCAGAAAACATTGACAACTCATAAACAAAAACTGATACAACTACACATCCTTGACATCCAATCATATAGTACTGGCACTAGTTGTATGGCTGCTCAACACATTGTCACACAACAATAAAAGCCATAGGGAAAATAATGATGGACACTGTGCCAGCAAATACTTAAAAGCATTGAATCCCACATCCATAACTTATGAGCTGTGTGACCCTGGCCAACTGTGGTAAATGGAAAGAAAGTTGATTCTAAAATCCAAAGACTTGGCTTCAAATCCAGCCTTGATGACACAGGGCAAATCACTTAACACGTTACTTTCTTTTCTTTTCTTTTCTTTTTTTTTTTTTTCTTTTTTTTTTTTGCAAGGCAACTGGGGTTAAGTGACTTGCCCAGGGTCACACAGCTAGGGAGTATTAAGTGTCTGACACTGGATTTGAACTTAGGTCCTTCAACCACTACACCATCTAACTACCCCAACAGCTTCTCTTGCCATCTGTAAAATGAGGGAATTGGTCTAGATAGTTTCTGAGGTCTCTTCTACCTCCATGCCTGTGATCCTATGGAATCTGTCCTCAGTTTCCTCATATGTAAAATATGTAGTACCTGACTCACAGGGCTATTCGAATGCTTAAATGAAATTTTGTCTATAAAAGTGTTCTGGAGACTTTAAAGCTTGACAGAAATAGTTGTTATTGTCAAGCAAAGCCATACATCAGCACAGTCATACAGCAAGCACACTGCAGACAGCAGTTTATATATACAGTAGATATACAGGTCTATCTGAAGATAGAACTAAAAGGTATACAGCATATGTGCAGATTTATGTGAAGATATAACTCAAAAGATATACACTATATAAACAGATTTCTGTGAAGCTTTAACTCAAAAATATACTATATATAATATATAGATCTATCTGAAGATATAACTCAAATACATACAGGATATCTATATCTATATCTATATCTACATGCCTGAAGACGTAACTCAAAGATATTCAGTATATATGTATATGTATATATATATATATATATATAATATAGATCTATCTGAAGATATAACTCAAAAGATTATATACAGTTCTATGCAAATATATAACTCAAAGATACACAGTATCTATCTATATCTATCTATCTATCTATCTATCTATCTATATATATATATATAGAGAGAGAGAGAGAGAGAGAGAGCTGTCTGAAGACATAACTCAGATATACACTATATATAAGGATCTATCTGAAGACAAAACACAAAGATATTCAGTATATATATAATATAGATCTATCTGAAGATAAAACTCAAAGATATACAGTATATATACAGATCTATGTTAAGATATAATGCAAAGATATACAGTATATACATAACATAGATCTCTGTAAAGATATAACTCAATGATATACACTATATATACAGATTTATCTGAAGAAATAACTCAAAGATATACTATATATATATATATATACACATATACATATATATCTGAAGATAAAGCAATATATATATATATATATGAACTCTAAGATAAACATTTATATACAGATCTATCTAAAGATATAACTCAAAGGTATGCAATATATATATACCCACATACATACATAGAGATCTATCTGAAGATATAACTCAAAGCTATACTATAAAATATATGTATATATATATATAAATATATAACTCAGAGATATAACTATATACAGATTTATCTGAAGATATAACTCAAAATTATACAGTATATATATATATATATACACACACACATATGTATCTGAAGATATAACTCAAAGATATACAGTATATATATATACACATATATACATAAATATATAAAGATATAACTCAAAGACATACACTGTATATATATATGAAGATATAACTCAAAATTATACAGTATATATATATATATATGTGTGTGTGTGTGTGTGTGTGCATGTATACATGTATCTGAAGATATAACTCAAAGATATATACTATATATACAGATCTATCTGAAGATATACCTCAAAGGTATACAATATATATGTGTATAGATATAGATATATACACACATATTTATGTATCTGAAGATATAACTCAAAGATATATAGTATATATATGAATATTAGATACATATATATATATGTGAAGATATAACTCAAAGACACACACTGTATATACAGATCTGTCTGGAGATATAACAAAGGTATAATATATATACTTATATACATATATATGTGAAGATATAACTCAAAATTTTACAGTATATATATATGAAGATATAACTCAAAGATATACACTGTATATACAGATCTATCTGAAAATATACCTCAAAGGTATACAATATATATGTATATAGATATAGATATAGATATATACACACATATATATGTATCTCAAGATATAACTCAAAGATATACACTGTATATACAGATCTGAAGATATAACAAAGGTATACAGTATAGATATACATATATATATATATATATGAAGATATAATTCAAAGTGATACACTGTATCTATCTATCTGAAGGTATAACTCAAAGGTATATAGTGTATATATATATATATATATATACACACACACACACATATATATGAAGATATAACTCAAAGTTATACACTGTATATACAGATCTATCTGAAGATATAACTCAAAGGTATATAGTATATATATATATATATATATATGTATACATGTATATATGTATATATATACATATATATGAAGATATAACTCACAGATAGGCACTGTGTAAAGAGATCTATCTGAATATATAACTCAGAGGTATACAGTATATATATATATAAATATATAATTCAAAGATATGCGGTATACAAAGAGATTTCTGTGAAGATGTAACTCTAAGGTATACCCTGTGTATACAGATCTATCTTTGAGTTTTATCTTCAGCTATAACAGGGCTATAGCCAAGCTCTCACCACAGGCTCACAGCACTGTAAAGCCACGTCACGTGCACTCCACAACACAGTCACCGGCCCAGCCCGTGCAGCTGCGCCTTCCTGCCTGCTAGGTCAGTTCAACTAAAGCAGAGTAACTAGGTGTCCAGGGCCCTGTGCTGAGGGAGACTCAAGTTTCAATGCGAACAATCCACAGGCTGCCATAGATTTACAAGAGCTGCATGAACATGCCCACACATAAACACATCCTTCCCCACTCCCCTCCCCACCCAACTCCCCCCTCGGACCTCCTCTTTCCCCTCCTAAATATTTCGAACTCCTGCAGTGGGGACGGGGGAAGCTATCCCCAGAAATCCCTCTTTGCTGGGGAGGGGCTATCCAAGGTGCTGAACCCAGATTCCCGAAGCAGCTTGGATTCTCACAGCTAAGGAGACTCATCCAATCCAAGGCCTTCATTTTGCAGAAGAGAAACTGAGGTTCTGAGAGGTCAAGGAGCTTGGCCAGTCACGTAGCTATTAGGGAGCAGCATTCAGATCCAAACCCAGGTCCCTGGGCTCTCCTCTTAGACTCTGTTGCCTCTAACCATATATGTTTTGGGCTTACAGTCTCATTCTTATTCTGTCTCTCTGTCTCCCCCTTTCATTCGCTATCTCTCTGTTACACACACACACACACACACACACACACACACACACACACACACACACACACGCACACACGCACACACACGCACACACCCAGGGTGAATGAGGACAGAAGGGCCAGGATCATGAAATAGGAGGAAGGTGCGAAGTTTAACAAGATCCGGGCTTCCTGAGAACGCCGCTCCTGGGCTCCCTGTCTCGGTGACATCCTCCCTCTGTCTCTATGCATCTATGCCTGCAGCCACCTTGTCTGTGACACGGGAGCCCTGGAGCACGGTGCTTCTGCTGGGGAGGATGGGGAACGGAGCCCTGTTGCCCAGATCTGTGAACAGAAGGCTCAGGCAGCGGCTGGGAGGGCTCCAGCTCCATCTCTGTCTTTGGAATGGAGGGTGGAGGGAGGGAAGGCAAGGGCTGGCAGCTTCCTCAGTGGTAGTGCGAGGGCGGAAAGTGATGGATGGAGTCTGTCTGTGTGTGCGTGATCATGTTCATGTGTGTGAGAGAGGGGGGGAGGGGGGGAAGGAAGAAAAAGGGAGAGGGAAAGGAAGAGAGGGAGGGAGGGAGGAAGAAGGAGAGGGAGGAGAGGGAGAGCAGAAGAAGAAATGGGGAAAGAGAAAAGCCGAAAAAGAGATGGGGGAGAAAGAATGGAGAAGGACATAGAAAAAGATGGGGGAAAGAGAAAGGGAGGAGGAGAGAGAAAGAGAAGGGTGGAGAGCAGGAGCAGAGAGGCTCCTGCAGGAATTCTCCCCATGGCAGGGTGTCTCCAAGGGCTTCAGCATCACGCTGCACAGTGGCACACATCTCTCGCTCCTCGACCCAGGCTGCCCCGCCCCCTGCCCTCCCATATCTTCCTGGTCTAGGTCTCTCTGGACACTTCTCTCAGGATCTCACCTCCTGTGCACACATGGAGCTGTGCATTTTTTTCCCTGAGGCAATCAGGGTTAAGTGACTTGCCCAGGGTCACACAGCTGGGAAGTGTTAAGTGTCTGAGACCAGATTTGAACTCAGATCCTCCTGACTTCAGGGTTGGGGTGCTCTCCACTGCGCCCCCTAGCTGCCCTGAGCTGTGCATTTCTGAGAGGCACACTGGAATGCTGGGCAGAGGGGCCCCTGGGGTCAGAAAGTCTCGGGTTCAGATGACCTCTGACACATTCTGGCTGTTGAGTGACTTAAGACTAAGCCACGGCTGACCTACATCTGTGGAGGGAATGTCCACACTGGGAATTCCCTCATGTTGACGAAGCCACAGATCTGGACCAAACCTGTACATTTGTATTTGGGGTTTTCAGGGGGCGGGGAGAAGGGGCTGGGCTCGGGAATCCACCTCAGGAAGTCCTCCCGTTCCTGCCAACGGTTCCGAAAACATTCTCTGGCCACCTGGGGCCCGGCTTTTCTCTCCCACCGCCC
Source organism: Sminthopsis crassicaudata (assembly GCF_048593235.1). Lineage (NCBI taxonomy): Eukaryota > Metazoa > Chordata > Mammalia > Dasyuromorphia > Dasyuridae > Sminthopsis > Sminthopsis crassicaudata. The sequence goes on along the minus strand of NC_133619.1, from coordinate 638,974,384 downwards.
TCCAGTCCCTGCCATCTGTATCTCGCCGGGGGCCAATGCTCTCCTCAGTCCCTCCCTTCTCCTCTCTGTTCTCCTTTCATCTCCATCCCTCTGCCAGCCCATCCTGCAGTGAGTCACTCGCTGGCCCCCTGTGGGGCCTATTGGCAAACACAGCTAATTAGGGGAGAGGATACAGAGAGAGCGAAGGGAGATGATGTCCCGTCCCCAGCCAGAACACTCTCTCTGCATGGGAATGGCCCCTGGGCCCTTCTTCCCAGCGACCCGGCCCACCCTGGCCCAAAGCCAGCACAGCATTCTCCCCCTGTTTTGCCCAATCCCGGGCATCCCCTGCTCCCCATGGAGGCACCCTGTCTCTAGAAGCACAATCCCCTTGGCCCCCCGGGACCCTCAGTCCCAGCCTTCCCCACCCCCCTCGGCTCCCGGCCCCTCACATGGTCTCGTCGTCTCCAAACTCGAGCTCTCCGCAGGCGTCCTCATAGTGGACGCCCCCTCCGCGAGCCGTGCCCTCCACGGTGCGATAGGGCAGGCGGACGGTGCCCCGCGCACCAGAGCTGCGGATCACCCGGACGTCCACGGTGCCCATGCACTCGCTGACGTGCAGCCGCCTGTCCTGGAAGGTGAAGATGCCCGCGTGGTCGTCGTCCAGGATGGTGACCGTGGCGAGGGCGGGGGACACGAGCCGGCCCTTGGGCCTCCCGCCGCCGTCGGGCTCGAACATGCCCTGGGCGTCCCCCACCCGCAGGTTCATCAGCCGGACGAAGAAATGCTCGTCTTCCTCGAAGATGTCGTCGTCGATGATCCCGATGCGCAGCTCCTTCTGGGTCTCCCCGGGCTTGAAAACCAGCGTGCCCTCGCTTCGGGAGAGCCGTGGGAGAAAACCAGACGGGCAGGAGTCAGCCCACGGCCCTGGACCCCGGATCTGCCCTCCACAACCTCCCTTTCCAAGTGGCCCAAAGTCAGGCATCTGGCCCGCAGTCTTAACCTAGCACCCAGAGTGCCTCGCGGTCTAGGGGAGCCTGGGAAGGAGCAGCTTGGGGCTGAGCCCCCCCCCCAGTCTCACTGGGGAGGAAAGGCGAGGGGCTCCCAGCTCCCAGGTGTTGACGGCACCGGCTCACTCCCTTCCACCTCTGCATTCTCACTCTGGCAGATTCCCCGGCCGGGATTGTCTTCCCAATTCCCTGCCCCAAACCCTCCCGGAGCTGCTGGGAGCCCTCGCTGGGGCTGATCTCTCCTGGCCCACAGAGGTCTCGGAGCTTCCTCGCGGGGGCTGAGGCGAAGCCCCTTCTCCCCAGGGAGACAGAAGCTCCCTCCCTTCCTCTCCAAGAGTCAGTCCGGGGCTCCCTGGGCTTGGTGACGCCCCAGATAGCAGTCACATGAGAAGCAGACTCCCTGGAGGGCAGGGGTATTCGGGGCAGAGCCGGCCTTGAAGGCCACGAGACCCTCTGGGGGAGAGCCGAGCTGCTCCGGAGGAGAGCGCCCCCCCATCGGGGAGTCCCCGGTGGCCATGAGAGCACAGGCCCGGGTCCTCCGGGTCCCCAATGAAGGGGGTGCTTCCCACTGGTGACGGATGCAGAGACATTGATTTTCATTAACGAGGCGGTCATTAGGAGAGACTAGGGGCTGTTCCCAGACTCAGGTAGGGAAGGATTCAGTCCCGCGCCTCACACATCCTGGCTGTGTGGGCCCGAGCGAGTGATGTCACCTCGGAGCCCCCCAGCGGTGGAACAGAGCGTGGTGGTTTGGAGCAGGGAAGGGGTTTCCTCACGAGGACTCCCCACCTGAAGAAAGGGCTCTGATTTATGAAATAATCCGCCTTTTCAAGCAGGTTCCCTCCCCACCCCTTTCTGCACTGGGCTGGGGTCCCTTGGGAACACAGGATCCTAGCTACCAGAATTCCTCTTCCACCCTAAAAATATCTGTCACCATGACTCTCCCCCAGTCAGATGAGCTTCTCCCCACCCCAGCTCCGACATCACCCACCCAGAACGGAGCGTGGCACGGGGGAGCTGGGCAGGGGGCCCGACGGCAGACCGGAGCCCGGGAGAGGCTCGGGGACGGCTGGGTCCGAGGGGCCGGGAGGGCAGGGGGACTCACCTGTACTCGTAGTCCGAGCCGGCCTTGGCCGAGCCGTCCTCGGTCCGGTAGTCCACGTAGAAGGTGCTGTTCCCCTCCCCGCCCTGGCAGGCCACGGAGAGCATGACGGAGCCACAGTTCTCCAGGCAGTGGTAGAGGCTGGGCTCAAAGAAGATGTGGCTGGCCCCGTCCTCCTCCTCCTCCTCGGGCCCGTCCAGCAGGGCCGGCTTCCTGGAGGCGTCGGCCACGTGCTTGCGGAGCACGTTGCCGGCCCCGGTCATGAGGCGGGTGGCCTGGATGCGGTAGAAGGCCCTGCTCTTCTGCTGGTGGAGGAGGGCGTAGTAGTTGGCCATGCCCACCAGCTGGTCCAGGCCTTTATCGGGGTGCTTCTGTTTCAGGTCTTTGAGGATCTGAATCACCTCCTTCCGGCTCTCGTCCAGCTCCCGGTCTTCGGGGCTCGGGCCTGGCCCGAGCCCGGCCTCCACGCGGTGGTGGTCCGGCCCCACGAAGGTGCCGTCCATCTCGATGCCCTTGGGGTAGTCGCCCTCGGCCCCGATGATGACCCCGCTTCGGGGGTCCGCCCTGTAGCGCTTGTAGACGTACTTGTAGAAGAGTAGGCGCTTGTCGGCCATCCAGGCGAAGACCACACAGACGGGGAAGAACACCAGAGTGAGGAGGGCTTCCCACACCTGGGGGCCAACACAGCGGGGGAGGGGGGGCAGAGCCAGGTTAGGAGAGCCGCAGGCCGCTCCTGCGCCCCTGGCTCCCCTCCCTGCTCCCCCTCTCTCTCTCTCCCTCCTCCCTCCCCTTCCATCTCTCCTGCTCGGTCTTTGTCACTCTTCCTCTTTCTCCATTTTTTCCCTCATCCCTCCATTTCCTCCTCCTCCTCCTCTGGCTCTGGCTCTTTAGTGCTCCCTCTTGTCTCCGGCTGTCCCTCCTCCCTCTCTCCACATCCTCTTCCCTCAGTGTCTCCCTCATTTCCCCTTTTTCTGCCCCCTTCCCCCGTCTGTCTGTCTGTCTGTCTGTCTAGTGCTTTTCCTTACCATTCCTCCTCCTCTAGGGCCCAGCCCTCTTTGCTTGGATGGGCCAATAAAAGGGGAGTGAAATGAAGCTATTCTGTCTGGATAAGCCCGCCAGCCCGGGGAGCCTCGGGGAGCCTCAGGACCCCAGGGCTCTTTCTCCCCTCCTGGCCTCCTGCCATCTCCCTTATAGAGGATTCGGATGTCCCCTCCCCCCAGCTCCAAAAGTCTGAAGGCATTCTCTAAATGTGGGCTCCGAGTTTTCTGCCTATAAATGGTGGGCTCAGGATCGGGAATTGAGAGGGAGGGGGAACCCGGCTGCAGGGTAAGGGCAGGGACCGAAGCACAGATCTAGGGGAGCGTCCTCGGATCCACATGCTGTGGCGTCAGGCAGAGCAGCGAGGAGAGGCAAAAGGGCTGGGGGCAGCAAGGGGGGGCGGTCGGGGGGCCTCCGCCTCACCTGGACCACCCCGGGCGAGATCACGGCCAGGATGAGGTAGAGCCAGATGTAGGCAAAGATGCTCCAGGAGGCCGTGACGAAGAAGACCCTCAGGTGCTTGATGCGCCGGCTCTCCCCGGGGGGGATGACGTAGATGCAGACGGCAATGACCACAAACATGTTGAAGGCGGCACTGCCCACTATGGTGCCCGGCCCCAGCTCCCCAGCCTGGAAGTTGTGGCCGCACACCTCGATGACGGACAGCAGGATCTCGGGGGCCGAGGAGCCCAGGGCCATCAGGGTCAGGTTGGAGACGGTCTCGTTCCAGATGCGCACGGTGCCCACGCTGGTCTCGCCGTTGCTCTTGGTGACCGTGACCTCCTTCTCCTTGGAGGTGATGACTTCGATGGAGGTCATGAAGCGGTCAGCGATGATGGACACTCCCAGGAACATGTAGACCATGGCCACGAAGTAAACCACGGCCCTGGCAGCCTTGTCTCCCAGCGACGGGTCGTCCGGCTCCCACACGGGCAGCAGGACCCCGGGCTGGCAGCGGGTGGAGCCCGGGCAGCTGCTCTCCTGGCTCGCATTGGGGCTCGAGGTCGGCGCCGGGGAGGCCGAGGCGGGGGTGTCCCCGGAGCAGGGGACCACGCCTGCCAGCAGGGCGGCCCCGGCCAGAGCTAGCGAGGGGGCCATGGAGAGGCGGGCGAAGGGAGCGCCCGGGCTGCAGGAAGAGACCGAGAAGAGAAGGCTGTGGGAGGGCTGAGGGTGTTGGCGAAGGGATGGGGACCCAGGCGCCCCAGAGATCCCCTCGCGGGGAGTCAGAGGAGGCAACGTCTGGCCTCTTCCCAAGCCCGCGGTCCTGAGAGGAGATGGGGGAGCAAGTGTCCTCCCTGGCCTCCGAGCTTAGGGAACGGAATCCGGCTCAATCAGCCTCTCCTCACCCACGGGCTCTCGGGCCGAGGAGGACTCTCCCAAACGGGCAGATGGGCTCTCAGAACCAGAGGGAGGAGCAGGAAACCCAGAAGCCCTCCATGGAAGGGGCACAAAAGAGGGAGCCCAGGAGAGGGGGGGAGAGAGGGGGACCGCAGGGATGGGAGGGAGACCCGAGGATGGGACGGAGCAGACGGATGGAGTGAGGGAGCCAGAGAGGGGGAGACCCCGAGAAAGCAGGAAGGGGAGCCCAAGGGAGACCGAGCCGCCGAGGGACAGAGAGCCAAGGAACACGAGTGGGGGGAGACCCAGACCCCCGCTCGGAGCCCCCTCCCTCCCCTCCCCCACGCTCCCCCAGGGGCGTGATTCGGGACCCCTCTGGGCTAAGGGAACGGGGACAGTAACAGCCCTGGCACAAGGCACAAGAGGCAGAAGCAGCTCCCACCTCCTCCCAGCTGTCATGGCAACCAATTCCTGACTATTAAAAGCTGGTGGGGGGGGGGAGGAGGGCGGAGGGAGGCCAGGCCAAGACTAGGTGTCCCCTGAGCACTCGGAGACGGCGCGTCTGCTCCCCCTCCCCTCGGCGCCCCGCTCATGACGTCCCACCTTCCTTCTTCCTGAGTCATCGCCCCCCTGCTCCTGCAGCAGGAGGGAGGGTGGCCAGACTGGCAGGAGGGACTTCCCGGAGGCAGAGCGGGGGCTCCCCGGCGCCCCCCCCCCCTTGGCCAGCCCCTCGCAGCCACCCGGAGTCCGGGCCGGAGGTATCCCTGACAGCGACCTGAAACCCGAGCAGGGCTTCGCCCCCGCCCGGCGGGTTCAGGTCATTCAATCCGAGCGCTGGCCGGCCTCTCCTCGCCAGGGCCTCCCAACTTTGTGGGGGGCTGTCGGGAAGGCTCTCCCGGGCTCCCTGCGCCGCTGGCGGGGCCGGGGACAGGAAGGGAGCCCCCTCTTCCCTCCAGGCGTCCGTGCATCCACGGGCACACGCGTGTGTCTGTGTGTGTGTGTGTGTGTGTGTGTGTGTGTGTGTGTCAGGCCGGAGGCAGCCGAGGGAAAGTGTGTCTGGGGGTCTGTGGCCTGAAGGCGTCACCTGCGCCCCGCTGGGCCTGCCAGTTGTGGGTGTGAGGAGCACAACCCCCCAGCACACACACACACCCTCACACACAGACACACACTCACACTCACACACACACACACTCACACTCACACACACACACCCCCAGCCGACCATGTTCATGCCCAACTTTGGTCACAAACAGTCACAGACACACATTCACTAGCACAGCCAGGGCAGGTGCACAACCCCCCCCCACACACACAGTTACACAACTCCATGGCCGCCTTATAGGATACCCAGATGCACACATATGTATGTCAGCCGTGCACGAAGCTCCATGTGACCACAGGCTTCCCCGCCAGGGACACAGCCGCCAGTCTGAGAGACACTTGGCCAGTCGGCCGCCGCCGCCCCCAGCCTCTGCCCTCTGCCCCCCAGCTTCTTGACCCCCTCTTAATCGACCTAAGCTGTGGCAGGAGTTCGATTTCATGAACCGTCCGGGCAAACGCGAGGAAGGACACCCCGGCTCGGGGGCAGGAGAACAGCTGCTTCCTGAAGACCCCCTTCACTGTCTCCTCAGGGCCCTCGGCTTCCGCCCCCCAGACCCCAGAGGTGGGGGGATGGAGGTCACACCGTGGTCAGGACTCGCGGGCAGACCTGACTGGGGGGGAGGGGGGAGAGGAGCAAAGGACGGAAACCCTTCCATCTGCCGATGGCGTGAGTTCAGGTAGTGGGAACATCTTGGGGGCCCCTGCGTTTCAAACCCCTCCCTCCTGAAATCCGCCTCCGCAAGCGGGGGTGGAGATGAGTGTGTGGGCGGGGATTTACCAGGCTCTGGGGGGAAGAAGGGAGAGACGGAGAAGGGGATGGAGAGAGAGAGAGAGAGAGAGAGAGAGAGGAGAGAGAGAGAGAGAGAGAGAGAGAGAGAGAGAGAGAGAGAGAGAGAGAGAGAGAGAGAGAGAGAGAGAGAGAGAGAGAGAGAGAGAGAGAGAAAGAGGAGAGAGAGAGAGAGAGAGAGAGAGAGAGAGAGAAAGAAAGAGAGAGAGAGAGAGAGAGAGAGAGAGAGAGAGAGAGAGACACAGCAGAGAGAGAGAGAGAGAGAGAGAGAGAGACACAGAGAGAGAGAGAGAGAGAGAGAGAGAGAGAGAGAGAGAGAGAGAGAGAGAGAGAGAGACAGAGAGAGAGAGAGAGAGAGAGAGAGAGAGAGAGACAGAGAGAGAGAGAGAGAGAGAGAGAGAGAGAGAGAGAGAGAGAGAGAGAGAGACAGAGACAGAGACAGAGAGAGACAGAGAGAGACAGAGAGAGAAAAAAGAGGAGAGGAGAAAAAAGAGAGAGATGGAGACAGAGACAGAGAGACGGAGGGGGAAAATAGAGAGTAGAGACAGGAGTGGCAGAAACAGAGCGATGGACAAGCACGAAGAGGGAAGATGGATTCGGCGCCCCCAAATCCCAAGAAATCGCGCTTCCCCGAAGGGAGGGGGCCCGAGCGGCAGATCTGGGAGCCCATGTCTCCCTCACCCAGCACACAGCTCGCTCACTCAGACCTCCCTTCCCAGGACTGACCAGCTGAGGGCCCGGTCTCCTCACAGAGCAGTCTGGGGGACTCAGTCACCATCGAATGGACGAGTCCTGGACACCCCCCCTTCCCCAGCAATGCCCGTCTAGGGGCCCGGATTCCCCCAAAGTGACCATAACCCCCCCATCCCACTCCACCTCCTTCCTCAGCTCGGGGTTCTTACCTGCTGGTTCTCCCGTCACGACGCTCCACCAGACAGCAAGAGACAGACAGGGAGAGTGATTTGGGGGAGATCAAAAGAGGGGGTGAGACATAGGGAGAGAGACAGAGGAAGCCAGAGGAGAGAGATGGGAGAGAGAGAGAGAGAGAGAGAGAGAGAGAGAGAGAGAGAGAGAGAGAAGAGAGAGAGAGAGAGAGAGGAGAGAGAGAGAGAGAGAGCGCTGAGGAGAGGGAGGGGAGGGACAGAGAGGGAGGGGAGTAAGGGAGAGGAGGGGGGGGAGAGGAGCAGGAAAGCAGGAAGAGGGACCGGGAGAGGGGAGGAGAGCCAGGGAAGGAGGAGGAAGCTGGGAGGAAAACGGAGGAGGGAGAGGACCAAGCTGAGGGAGGCAGCTGGGAAAGGAGAAAGGAGGGGAAGAGGGGCAGGTGGGAGGGATCAGGGAGGAGGGAAAAGAGGGGATGGCTTGGGGAGGAGGGAAGAAGTGAGGTGGGCGGGCGAGAGGAAGGAGGTGGGGAGGGGCAGGGAGGAGGGGGAGGACCGAAGCCCTGAGAGGAGAGAGCAGAGATGAGGGATGGCTAGGTGTGAGAGCCTGGAGAAGGGGGAGGAGGAGGAGGCGCTTGGAGGGAGAGGAGGAGGGAGCCGAGACCCTCCTTTGTCTGGGCGGGTGGGGTGCAGGACTGATGTTCAGCACCAGGGAGAGGGCGAGCGCCTGCCGCGGGAGGGGGGAGGTCGGGGGTCCGGAGCGGGGAGGATGGGGGTCCGGGAGGGGGGGAGGATGGGGATCCGGGAGGGGGGAGGTCGGGGGTCCGGGAGGGGGGAGGTCGGGGGTCCGGGAGGGGGGAGGATGGGGGTCCAGGATCGGGGAGGATGGGGGTCCGGGAGGGGGGAGGGATGGGGATCCGGGAGGGGGGAGGGTCGCGGGTCCGGGAGCGGGGAGGATGGGGGTCCGGGAGCGGGGAGGTCGGGGGTCCGGGAGGGGGAGGGTGGGGGTCCGGGAGGGGGGAGGTCGGAGGTCCGGGAGGGGGAGGGTGGGGGTCCGGGAGCGGGGAGGTCGGAGGTCCGCGCTTCCCCGGGGGAGCTCCAGGCTCACCGGAACACTCACACGCAGTCCCTGCTCCCCACAAACTCGCACCCAGCCTCGGGCACCCGCTTCCAAGCTCAGCAGCCAGCGGCAGGTTCCTATGACCCCGGCTGGATACACCTCTCCCCAGCCCCATTGAACAGCACCCCCCCCCCATTCCGGAGCCCCTCCCCCATCGGGCTCCAAGCTGGGGAAGCGGAGGGGGCAGACCCGCCAGGGGGGCGCGCCAGCTCTGGCCCCGGCCTCCCCTGGCACAGACTGACCGCCGCTGCTCATTCCCACGACCTAAATCTGGCCGTGCTCCTGGGGGGAGGCGGGGGGCACTCTAAAAGAACCGTCCCCTCCCCCAGAACCGGGCTTCTGCTCCCCCCGGGAACGGGGGGAGGGAAGAGACATTCTGGCCCCTCCGAGCCGGAGGACTTCTTTCTTTAGCTTCCCTGGCCCCCTCCCTCCCTCCCCGGCTCCTGCTTCCTGGGTCAGGAGGCAGCCCCCCTCCCCCCCCCCCCGAAAAAAGTCGTGAGAAGGGGGAGGTGAGGCCAGCTCAAAGTCTGCTCTGGGAAAGGATGCTCAGTAAAGCAGCCCCTCCCTCTAAGCTCCCAGAGCCCCCTGGAAGCAAATCACCATGGGGGGGGGGGGGGCTCTAAGGATAAAATTCAAACTCTGGAGCAGTCGGGTAGAGTGGTACAGAGACAGAGTGATGAGACAAAGGATCATTGGGGGTTTTATTGATTAGGGCAATCCCCCCTCGGATACTGATTACAATGAACAAAAGCCGGCCAGGAGGGACCCCCGCTTTGCACTGTGGGGACTTCCCTGGAACCCGGGGGCTACCAGACGCAGGGGCCCTTCTGGGGGGCGAAGGCATTTCACAAATCCCCTTCCTCTGTATACTGTAGTCTCCCGAGCCTTTATGGCAGGGAAGAAGTGGGGCTCAAAGCCTGGAAGGCCGGGGAGCAAAGTGTCAAGGGAGCACCCTGACGATGATGGCTCCGGGTCCTCCAGTCTCACCTTGGACTCAGTCTCCTTGAGGCCGGCGTTCGGGGCCCCGATCTGGCTCCCGCTCCCCCTCGTTCCCTCACACGCTGCCCGTCCTGGCCGTTCCAGCTCCCTCTCAAGTCCCTGAACGGGCCCCGGGTCCTCCCCTCCACCCTGGGATTCCCAGCTCCCTTTGAGGCATATCCTGCACCCATTTCCGGGACCCCCTTAACTCTTCCAGGCCTCCCAAACGATGCCTCCCTGACTCGCACGCGTGCGTTAGGAGGGATGAAGAGCTCTTCAGGGATCGTCCAAATAACCCCTTTATTTGCAGTGAAAATGGCCCAGCGAGCTCTGGAACCCTGGTCCTGAGCCTAAACCTCCAATGGGGTCAGGGCAGCGAGGAGGGGCAGGGAGCCCCCAGGTGGGGCTCGGGAGGTGGTCAGTGCCAGACCAGGGAGTCAGGGCCACCTGAGGCCCACCTCACCCCCAGGCTGCAGAGGATCCAACCATTCCCTCAGTTTCCCTCCCAGGGGGAGGGGCTGTGGGCCTGCTGAGGAAGCTGGGCAAGTCTGGCCCCCTGCGGTTCCTCAACCTGTGAGAGAGTGTGAGTGTGTGTGTGCCTGGGGGGAATCACCCCCACTTTACAGACCCTCCAGGTCCCAAATCAGACCAGGCTCCTGCACTGAACTCACACCCAGGTTGTGGGAAAGTGGGGGGGCCTCTTCCCAGCCTTGTTCCCAGCCCTTTGACCCCCAAGAGTTCCCAGCCTGCCCTGGGGGATGAGGGTCCTCAAAGGCCAGGGAGCTCGGCCGTCCGGGGCCCTTCCTCCTCTGCCCGTGGCTGACTCTGCCGCAGGGCCCTCCGCCGAAGCCGCGTCAGGAGCAGGCGGGACGCTTGGCTCAGGCTGTGCTGTGGGCAAGAATGGAGTCAGAACCAGGCGGAGACACCGGGGGCTCACTGTGGGGGGGGCACCATGTTGGGGGGCCCAGGGTCTGGATGGAGGCCAGATCAGAACAAGAGGGACGGAGGCCAGAACGGGGCAGAGCCCAGACCAGAGGAGGACGGGGAAGGTCAATCTGAAGGGAGCCAGGAGAGGCAGAGGCTCCGGCAAAGAAACGTGTGGGACAGGACCGCCGGGGGTAGCCCGAGGGGGGCAGCTGGATCACCTGGAGGATGTGCAGGCCCTTCAGGGACACCACGGCCAGCTCCCGAAGGCCGTCCCCGGTCAGGTCCACGTGTTCCATGGCCAGCAGGGGGCTGGCAAAGCTGCGATGCCACAGGAGGCGGAAGCTGGCGTCGGCCGTGGCCTGGGGGAGGCCTGGACCCAGGCTCCCGGCCTCGCAGGACTTGTAACAGAGCAGCTCCTGCAGGAGGGAGAGGGGGGAGCCTGAGCCCATGGAGGATGGGGTCAGAGACGGGGAGACAGAGAGAGATGAGAGACAGAGACAGACAGAAGAAAGAGACAGAGGCAAAGAGACAGATGAGAGACAGACAAGAGAGAGACAGAGACAGACACAGGAAAGAGACAGGGATGAAATTCAGAGAGACAGAGAGAAGACAGATGGGAGGCTGAACTACAATGAAAAGTCAGAGTCAGGCCAAAGGGAGTCAGGGCTTAGCCGGAGCGGCGAGGCAAGGACTGCACCCAGAGTTCGGAGGCTTGTCCACAAGGAAGGTCCTCTCAGGACCTCAGGGACAAAGCTGGGGGAGGCCCAGCGTGGGGGACCCGCGGAGTGGGGGACGGGGCACGAGGCCCACCTGGCCGTAGGTGCCCAGCAGAATCTCGGGCTTCCCATCCAGGTCCACATCGGTGACGAGCCCACACAGGACGCTATCAAACTGGTCGCTCCCGGGCAGCAGCGCCTGGTCCTGAAGCCCGCGGGACAGGACGTTCCTGGGGGCCAGAGGGGAGGGGCTCGGCCTCAGACCGGGGGGTCACCTCTCACCTGACCAAGGCCGGGAGCCCTTCTCCCCCTCTCGGGAGGAGGGTCTCAGCCCCCAGAGTCCTCCCGCACGGATGTCCTCTCACCGGTACACCACGGCCGGCTCCATCATGCTGGTCACCAGGACGCTATAGTCCTCTGGAGGCAGGGGGGCCCCTTTGGCCTCTGGGGGGAGAAGGGGAGGAGCTTCACCTGGGGCCCCTGGCCCGGGCCCACATCTTTCCAGCCCCCCACCCCAGGGTGCAGAGCAGGGGAGGGGGCTACAATTGTGGGATTCCTAGAACTCAGTTGGGAGATACGTGGCCAAGGAGGGAGGCCTGGGGGGGCCTGGAGCCAGCCGCTCACCTCCCTCCCCCTCCCCGGGGTCTCCTGCTGGGGGCCGGAGGCTGAAGACAACCACTCGCGAGATGGGCCCGTCCTGCTGGATGGTCCAAGTCTGCAGCACAGCTGGGAAGGGAAGGAGGAGCTGGCGCGGCCCCGCCCCCGCGCAGTCCCGTCCCCCTCACACCACGCCCCCTACCGCCCCTCCCCCCACCATGGCTCTTACTTCTGCTGCTCTGGTCAACGTGGGCCACACGGACATAACCACTCTGGCAGCCGAGGGCCGTGAGCCGCCGGCTCGAGCCCGGGATGTTGGAGACGTGGAGCCACAGAACGCTGTGGAGAGCCAGCAGCCCAAGACCGCCATGGTGACCTCCTTCGGGACCCCTGGGGCTGCAACCCCCCCCCCATCCAGCGCCCCCCCACTGATCTCTTTGGGGACCCTCGGGCTGCCCCCCCATCCAGCGGCCTACACTCCCTCCTTCAGGACCCCCTAAACTGGCCCTCTTCCCCGTGCCCCCACACTGACCTCCAGGACCCTCCCCCGCGCCCCCACGCTCCCTCCCACCTGCTGCTCAGCTCAGTGAGCTCGGGGAAGAGGTGCTCCACCGGCTGCTCCTCAAACTGGTGCAGACCCTCATTCTATGCAGACAGAGGAGCCTCAGGAGGGGGCGTCAGAGGTCTCTCCACGGGCACCCCCCGCCCCGGGCTCGGGCTCACCTCTTTGTACAGATGAATGGCGGGATTGTTCCCGCTGAGCAGAAACACCGTCTCCAGCTGGTCCCCCACCTGGACCCTGGAAAGAGAAAATCGCTAGGGAGGGGCTTAAAGCAGGGGCTGGCAGAGGTGGGAGGGGCTTAGAACAGAGTCTGTCAGGAGTGGGAGGGGCTTAGAACAGGTCCTGGCAGGGGTGGGAGGGGCTTAGGACAGGGTCTGTCAGGAGTGGGAGGGGCTTAGAACAGGCCCTGGCAGGGGTGGGAGGGGCTTAGAACAGGGGCTGTCAGAGGTGGGAGGGGCTTAGAACAGGGGATGTCAGTCAGGGCTGGGGGTACTTCAGGGATCATTTCTCAGCAACCGAGGCCAGGAAGGACAATGCTCAAGGTCATCCGTAAGGAGCCCGGGGTAGAACTTGAACCCAGATCCCTGCCTCCTTCCTCGGGGGCAGGGCGAGGGGCAGAGCTTACTCGGCGTGGCCCAGCTGGAAGGGGGTGAACTGCAGCTCCAGGTTCAGGCAGCTCTCTGAAAGGGAGAGGGAGAGGGGTTCGGAGTGAGCCCCGCCCACCAGCCCCTTCCCAAACCCACCTCCCACGCCCTCCTGGCCCCGCCCCTCCCCCAGGCCCGGGGGCTCACGTGCGATGGAGTCTAGGTTATATTCGGAGCCCGGCTCATAGTCACAGTAAATGTTGAGGAAGGGGCTGGCCTTGTCTCCGGAGTCCTGGGAGGTCACCGACCCCGGGAGAGGGAAGAAGCATCGATTAAGCGCCTACTGTGTGCCAGAAATCGTGCTACTCTTTGAGTGACATTGTTTCATTGGGTCCCTCACCCTGGGAGGGGGCCTCGCTTTACTCCGTTAAGTGACTGGACCGCAGAGGCTGTCGGGACATTTGAACTCGGGTGGTCTCGGGTTTGGGGTGAGGGGCCTGGAACTGCAGCGGGAGGCCTGGGGGAGGAGGGTCCAGACCCAACATGGTCTACTCTCACAGCGGCCTCGTGAGGCTGTGACAACCCCCTTTCACAGAGGGGAAAACTGAGGGATGGGGGGGAGCAGTGGAGGAGGGGGGCTGGGCACCTTGATGAAGGTGATTCCCACCACCAAGCCTCGCTTGGGGGGCGACTTGGTGAAGGTGTCGATGGACACGATCTCGGCGTCCACTGCAGGGGGGAAGGCAAGGGCGGGGTTGGAGGCCTGCGTTCTCCTGGGCCAGCATTCTCCCTCCTCCCCTCCCCCCGCTCCCAGAGGCCCACTGGAGTTAGCACGCCCGCCTCCTACTTTTGCCTCAGTTTCCTCATCTGCCCAAGGAGGGGTCGGGCTCCATGGCCCTCCCTGGCCCTCCTGCACCCACCGGTCCTCAGTTACAGCTCTGCCTGAGCTTGTGGCGCTCGAGCTTCACCACAAATCCATTTGACAGATGAGGAAACTGAGCGGCCTGAGTCTCTGGTTAGTTAACCCCAAAGGTAGGATTAGAACTCAGGTCTTTTGGATCCTGGTCCCAGCCCCCGCAAACCAGCACCTCTGGGTGACGGGAGCTCCTCCCCTTTCCTTTTCCGCTCCCCATCCATATCCTTGGACCCTCATTTGCTCCCCGAACCCGCTTGGGGGGAAGGGGGGAGCGAGCCTAAATCTCAGCCAGGCTCTCACGCCCCCTCCCGGCCCCCTCCCCCCTCCCAAGCGCAGCAAACTCAGGAAGAGGGGGAGGAGAAAGGAGGGAGAGCCCGGCCCTTCAGACGCATGCGCGGAGCAGACCCGGGATGTAGTTGAACTGCAGCTCCTTGGCCACGGGGCGGATTTTCTGTCGGAGATCCTGGTAGCGGAAGCCCAGCACCTTCCCTTTAAGAGTGGCCGCCAGCAGCTCCCCGCGACCCTGGGCGCCGCGCGCCAGGCCGTACACGTTGCTCTGCGACGAAAAGCGCGTGAAGCTGTCCTCTCCCAGGGGACACGGCCCCGGGGCGTCCGCCGCGCCACCCAGCATCGTCTCTGCCGGGCCCCGCAGGAGCAGCTCAGCAGCCCCAGCTGGCCCCGGGACCGGCGCGGCGTGATGGCGCCAGTAGGGCAAACTGCGTCGCCCTTTACCAAGATGGCGGCTCCCCCAGCCTGTCGCGGTGGCGCTCCTCGATGACGCCGGAGGTTCCCTTCTCCCCCTCCCCTCCCCCGGGCTCGCCCGACGCAGTTTACCCCAAAGCTTGCCCCAGCAGGAGAGTAAACAGGCGCGCCCGCGGGGGCGTCCGCTGCCGGACTTGGGGAGCAGCTGTAGCCCTCCCCCCTCCGCGGCCACGCTCGCCCCGCCCCAAGGGGAAAAAAACGAGGCGTGCTCATGCAAAAGTGTTTATTGTTGCTCTCCAGTCCTCCTCCCGTGGGACCCACGAGAGAAACATGCACAGGGGGGTGGGGGGCACGGGAGGGGGAGGGAGAGGCATCCTGGGCCAAAGGGCCAAACCTGAGAGGTGGGGGGCCTGGGGAGAGGATGCATAGAAAGGGGGCAGAGCCTGAGCAGAGGGGCCCCCAGCCCCGGCCTCCGGCTGAGGGGCAGCCCAGGCTGCAGCCCCGGGCTGTGTGCTGGGCTGGGACCCAAGGGGGCCGGGCTAGACTCCCCAGCCCCTCTCGGCCTCTAACTGGGCACAGAGACCCCGGGGGCCAGGCCTGCGGGCAGGAAAGGTCAGCCCCACCCTTCCCTTCCCCTCCATCCTACAATCTGCTTAGCCCTGGAGGGGGAGGTCAGAGGGAGCCCAGTGAGGGAGGGGGGGCAGGAACGGCTGGGGGGGGGCTAGCGCAGATCCTCCTCATCGCCCTGGATGGTCTTCTTGATGCGCAGGAGCATGGTGGTGAGCCACTGGTCCAGCCGCGAGATGCTGTCGTACTCCTTGACCTGTGCAGGCAGGGAGAGCCCTCAGTGGGGGTCCACAAGGAGCCCTCCCGCTGGGGGGGGGGGGGGGGGGGAGAGTCACTCACCGACTCGGTGTAGCTGTCCACATTCTGTTCTTCATGGGCATCCAGGAGTTTCTGTTGGGAAGAGGCAAGACGGAAATGGGGCTTGGGTCCCGGAGGACCCTGATTCCGGCCATCTCCAGGCCCAGTGTGGCCAAGGGAGCAAATGGGCAGCCAGCGTGGATCGGGGAGGGGGAGCCCAGGGTGCGGCCAGGAAGCCCCCAGGGAGGGCCGCTCAGGGCAGCCCAGATCCTGCCTCAGACTCTCCCTATGTGATCCTGGCCAAGTCACTTCCCCTCTGCTTCAGTTTCCTCATTTGGCAAAGAACACCCACTGGGAAGGATCCACGAGACCCCACTGGTAAAGCCCTCCCCTTGTGGTATACAGCAGGTGCCCCATGTATGTTAGCTGATGTATGTTAGCTGTTATTAATATGTTAGCTGATGTATGTTAGCTGTTATTACCACTACTGCATGAGGCCAGTGAAGAGAGGGCCAGCCTGGAAGGCCAAAGGCCCTGGGTTCAAGTGTGCCCAGCCCCCACCCACCTCTGGGAGGGGAAGCCCCTGAACTCACTTTGACTAGCTTGCATTCCCGGGAGTCAGAAAAAGCTGGAAACATCTCCTCGTATTTCTGCACCGCCAGCTGGGTGAGGGACGGGGTGGGGGAGAAGAGAAAGAAATCAAGGCCAGAAATGGGGTGCAGTGGGCCCAGGAGCACAGTACCCCCAACCCAGGAGTGTGGCAACCTCAACTCAGGAGCACGGTGACCTGGGCCCAACCGTCTGTCCCGTCCGTCTGCCCAGCCCCAGCTCCAGGGAGATGGTTCTTCCCCTGGCAGAGGGAGAGGCTTCCCCACAGCACTGGAGGGCTCAAGAGGGGAAGGGGGAGAGGGGGTGCTCCCATCTATCCTCTCCCCTGAAGCCCATTCCCCTCTTTGGAAATTGCCAGAATCTTGTCTCTAGAGTAAGGCAGGGCCTCCTTAGAAAGGCCAGAGAACAGGCTGGATTGGGGGCCCTGATTGGGAGCCCAGAGTGTGGGGCCCGAGGAAGGGGAATCAGAGGCCCCGGGCACTGACCTTGGCATTCAGCATGTCAATGCAGAAGTGGCACAGGGCGGCCTTGAAGAAGTAATCCTTGGCGCTGTACTTCAGAAGGGGGCTGTCCATCGCATTGGTGCCCACCTGCAGACCACACCAGAGAGAGACTTGCCCGGGGGTCGGGCCGGCTCTGGGCCCACAGCGGCCCCCTCCCCAGGCTCCCGGCATCCACGCGGGGCGGGCGTGGGAGGGAGGAGGCTGCAGAAGGCAGTCTGTACCTTGGATCACCATGGGGACCCAGCTGCCCACCCCACACAGAGCCTGCTCCACGAGGGGAAGCGCAGGGCCTGGAGCGGGGCCTCCAGGAGGCTCTTGCCCACCTCTCCCAAATGCTGACCCATGCCCCCACAGCCCCTGGTGACTCCCTGTCCCACCCTGGAGAATGTCAATCTTGGGGTAGGTCTGCATGAGGGCAGCTGCGCCCTGAGAGGGGGTGAGTCCTGGGTTGCCTCCTGAAGAGTAGGCACCTTGCTCCATTCTGGGCACTGCTGGGCTGGCCCCCTCCCCATCTGTGCCCCCTGCTCCTGGAGCTGGGGCCTCTGCCACCCCCCCAGGCTCAACTAGCGATTCCACAAGTCCCCCAACCCCCATATGACCCAGCCCCTCTACACACCTGTGGTGCCTTTTAAGGGCCGAGCCTTGTGGTCTCATGTCCCCTTCCCTCAGGGGGCCACAAGTTCTCCCCAGCCTCCCACCCCATGGCCATCTATCCCCAAGATGCCCACCTGCTCATAGATCTCAATGGCCTTCTGGTACTGCTCCAGCTGAGCGGCGTAGCCGGCCACCTTGAGCAAGCACTTGTTGGCAGAGCTGTGGGGAGAGGGCACAGTGAGGCCTGGGGAGCGGATGCTGGTGGTCGGGGCAGGGGGCGTGAGGGTACGGGGGTTACCTGTTGGATTCTTCCCCCTTGTAATAGTCCGCCGACTGCTCGTAGTGAGCTATGGCCTGTGGAGAGAGACACTGGCTGCAGGACTGTCCTCGGGGTGGGGAGGGGGACGGGCCTGCCCTTCCCCACCCCGGGAGGCTGACCCCGGCCCCTGCTGACCTTCTCGATGTCCACCAGCTCCGTCTCATAGATCTCAGCAATGGAGATGTGGTGTTTGGCGGCGATCGTGAAGCGTCCCTGAGGAAAAAGAGAGTGAGACAGGCATCCCAGGGCAAACAGAGCTCAGAGGATCCCGAGGGGCAGGGCCAGGGCCTGTGGGGCCAGACAATCCCCAAGCCCCCATGCTGTGCTCTACAGATGGGAAACAAGTGCCCAGAGGGGGGCGCCACTCCTAGGTGGGGTCTAACAAGGAGAGCCAGCCCCTCTAAAGCCAGCTTCCCTCTGGCCCTGCCTGAACACTTTTCCAACGGGACCTCACTTGATGCTCACAGGTCTGGAAGGGAGGGACTGTTTTGACCCCTCCTCTGGGTGGCCCCTTCTGCCCACATGCCCTGTGAAGGGACACTGCCCAGAGGAAACAGAGATGGGGGACCAGGGTTTCTAAGCTGGGAGCCCCAGGTCAGGCACCTCATCTAGGCCTCCACCCTAACTCTGAACACAGACTAACCCCGGGGAAGGACGGTCCATGGTCTGACCCGGCCCACCATCAAAGGGCCCCGGCTCGGCTATGGGGAAGGGGAAGGCCGGAGCCGGGCCCCAAGTGAGGGAGGCGCCCATAATGCGCAGGTGCCCGGCGCCAGCAGAAAGGGCTCTCCTCCTCTCTGCCCCTCACCCTTGCTGAGCCCCGACCCTGCCAGCAGGACCCCTCTGGCCTGGCCAGGGTTTCACCTGGGCCCAAGCTTGGCGGCCTGCTCACCTATGGGGGACACAAAAGCCCTTTCAAAAATCCACCAATACCCTGATCACCTCGTGAGTGTGAGGGGCTTGGGGTTAGGGTGAGGCAGCAAATAGAGGGGGGCAGAGACCCCCAAATCTTACCATGTCTGTGTAGATCTCAATTGCTCTCATCAAACAGTTTATAGCCTCTGGGGAGAGAGAATAGGGGGGGAGAGATGAGAATGGAAGGTGTTTTGCGACCCCCCCCCCAGCTGAGAAACACTTCAGGGGGCTGAGGGAAGGAGGCAGGCACCAGAAGGACAAACGACCCCGTGTCCTTCCCAACAGTGCCCGGGGCAGCAGAGGATGGGGGGCAGGCCCCAGAGGGGGAGAGGCAGCCATCCCCCACCCCTGGGCTGCCTGGTCCCAACCGTCCCACGGCATCTTGGGGCAGGGAGCGGGTTCCCCTCATTGTACTATCTCTCACAGGATTTCAAACCCTTTTTATTTATTTTTGACAAGTTCTCTGGAGGAGAGAAAAAGACAAGTGAGTGGGAAGTATTTTCTCCTTTTCTAGCACATAAAGCCTTGAGTTATTGAGGCAGTTATTTTTATTTTAACTTTGCCACAGCGATGTACCACCAACTCTCAGGAAGAAGACAGGAGTGGAGGAGGAAGCTGGGGGTGCCAGGATGCCCTGAGTATTCCTGACAATAACAACAACTCATTTACATGGTACTTTCCTTATAACACAAGGGAAAGCAGATGATGAGTGTTCCCATTTTACAGGTAAGACAAATGAGGCACCAGAAAGGTGAACTAATTTGCCAGGGTTGTAGGTGACCCCAAGGCCCCAGCTCTTCCCACAATCTCCATGAGTGCCTCAGGCCAAGGCAGATGGGGCTCCCCCCATTTGGAGTTTGCCCCTGGGGTGTGCGGTTGCCAGTCCCAAACTCCTGAGACCCAGCTGCCCAAAGGGTGGAGGGCGAGCTCCCCGCCACAGCAAGGCCATTTCAAACAAATGAACACAGCTTTCATTAAGGCAGCTGAGGGCACAAGGGGGAACAAGAAGGGACCTCCTGCCCTCTGGAAGCATCTGATCTAACGCTGGACGTTCTACACCAAAGACAGAGGTCTCGGTGTGGGGGAGCGGGGGCAGGGAGGCCCAGGAAGAAAGGGAGCGCACAATTGGGGGGAGGAGAGGAAGAAGAGCAAGAGCAAAGCATCTCCTATCTTGGGCCTCTGCTGCTGGGCACCCACTGTAGGAGTTGGGGGCCGCGAGCCCTGAGCTCTGGCCTGGGGTCCTAGCCGGCTTCCATCACAAGCTCTCCTCTCGGCCCTGTTTGCTTCCCTACAAAATGAAGGCTCAGCATAGAGGGAGGGCTCCTTCCAGAGCTGTGACCATGAAGGCAGCAAGCCCACGGGGGCCCCGGCAGACAGAGCAGGAGGGAGAGGGCGCTTTCCTTCCGTCCGGGCCCCAGCTCAGCTCTCCCCGGCCCTGAGGTGGGCTCTCGGGCAGTGTTTGGCACAGCTGTCCCAGTATCTGGGAGACTGGGCGCTCTCTAGGGAAGCCTTCTCAGGACTCCTGAGGCGCTCTCTGCCAGAAAGCTCGCTGCCTCCCTGCTCAGGCGCTCCTTTCTCCGGGGTCAGGAGGCTCAAGAGGAGCAACAGGATCTGGGATGTGGCGGACAAGCTGGACCGTTCTCCCTGACTCTGCTTCCCCTCCCTCTCATTCCCTGGGGGGGCTCCCGCAGCCAGCCCGTCATCAGTCCCCCATGGGAAGGGACGAGCCTCCTTGTGGGGTCTAGCAGCTGAACCAAGTGGACCTGGATTCCAAGGTCACTCAGTGCCCTTGATTGGCTGAAACACCTGCCACAGTTCCTTTCAGTCATTACAATCTGTCTTACAGATCGGAACCCGAGGCTCAGCAAGGAACCACAGGGGTGGCAGCGGGGCCCAGGCTGCCCCAGAGAAACCCTCATTGGACTAGTCACTACCCCAATGAGGCGAGCCAGCCTAGCGGCTTCCACAATGGTGGCAGTGCATCAGGTGCCGCCCCAAAGTGTCCCTGACAAGTGTTGTGAGAGGCAGCAGGCCCAGGGAAGCGAGCTGGCCACAAGGCAGGAAGCTCTGGGTCTGACTCCAGCTGCGGGCGCCTGGACCTCTCCATGCAATCCCGGCTCCCCGGGCCTGAGCTGCAGGGAAGGTGGATAGAGGGAGGGGCGTCCCAGCAGTGCCAGGCTCTGGGATGGGCCTGGGAAAGGCAGCAGAAAAGAAGGGACAGAGACAGTTAAAGGAATCAAGAAAGGCAGGAGGCCCTGGATGGGGAAGAAACGACAGGATTCCATGAAGGGGGGCAGCCTGGGGGAGGGGCATGCTCATCAACTGGGGAATGGATAGACTGTGATGGAATAGTACTGTGCTGTAAGACCTGAGGTGCTCATATTGGCTAAGGTGACAGGAAAAGACGATGACAAATGTGGGAGGGGATGTGGGAAAACTGGGACCCTGATGCATTGTTGGTGGAGTTGTGAACTAATCGAGCCATTCTGCAGAGCGATTTGGAACTATGCACAAAGGGCTATCAAAGTTTGATCCAGCAGTGTCTCTACTGGGGCCTGTATCCCAAAGAGATTTTAAAGGAGGGAAAGGGACCCGCTTGTGCAAAGATGTTTGTGGCAGCCCTCTTTGTAGTGGCTAGAACTGGAAAACAAAGGGACGCCCACCAGGTGGAGGATGGCTGAATAAATTGTGGTATATGAATGTTATGGAATATTATTGTTCTGTTAGAAATGAGCAGCAGGAAGATTTCAGAGAGGCCCGGAGAGACTGACAGGAACTGATGCCGAGTGAAATGAGATCATTGTGCACGGCAACAAGATTATGTGATTGACTTTGATGGGCTTGGCTCTTCTCTGCAGTGTGGTGATCCAAGGCAATTCCAGTAGACTCGGGACGGAAAATGCCATTCACGTCCAGAGAGAGACAGACCGAATATGGATCAAAGCAGAGTATTTTCGACTTTCTTTTTGCTGTTTTTTTCCTTTTGATCTGTTTTTGTACACCATGACGAACATGGCAATATGTTTCAAAGAACTGCACATGTTCAACCTATACTGGATTGCTTGCTGTCTTTGGGGGACAGAGAAAAATTTGGAACACAAGGTTTTGCAAGGCCGAATGTTGAAAACTATTTTTGCACATATTTGGAGAAATAAAATACTATTAAAATAGAAAAAGAAGTCACGAGGTGGGCAGATTCAGAAAACTTGGGAAGACTTACGGGAACTGATACAAAGTGAAGGGAGCAGAACCAGGAGAACAGTAGATACAGGAAGGGCAACGCTGTCAGGATGAACTGAATGACTTGGCTACTCTGATCCAGACAATGATCCAAGACAATTCAGAAGGACCATGAAAAATATGGCATCCATGCCCTGAGAAAGAAGTGATAGACCCCAAATGCAGTTGGAAGCCGAGCGCCTTCGTTGCTGTTCAGGCATTTGTCACATTTGCCTTTCCGTGACCCCACTTGGGATTTTCTTGGCAAAGAACTAAGTCCAGGCCTAGAGCTTGATCCACTGCACTACCAAAATGCCCACGCTTCCTTAACAGCAGGTTCTATTTCTCTTTTCCACCTTATATAAGCATTTCCTAGTACAGCTGGGCAATTTGTAACTATGTGAGACTTCTGCTCACTTTCTTTGCTTTTCTTAATCAACAAAACAAAACAGGGGCAGCTAGGGGGCGCAGTGGATAGAGCACCAGTCCTGAAGTCAGGAGGACCTGAGTTCAAATCGGACCTCAGACACTTAACACTTCCTAGCTGTGTGACTCTGGGCAAGTCACTTAACCTCAATTGCCTCAGCAAAAACAACAATAAAAACATGCCTCAAAATAGAGAATTGGTGGCAAAGTGTATGGAGTGATGGGCATAGAGTCCTCCTCTTCCTGAGTCCATAGCTATGTGAGCCTGGGCACCCTGTCTGCCTCAGTTTCCTCATCTGTAAAATGAGCTGGAGAAGGAAAGGGCCAACCCCTCCTGAATCCCTGTCCAAAAAATCCCAAAGGGGTCACAGAGTCAGATCAACTAAACTACATGAATTATGTTCTGGCACCTGTGCTCTTGGTATCATGTTGCTTGCCTTTGACAAGTGGGAGAGAATCAGGAATGGAAAATTTTTAAAAATGATTATTTAAAAAAAAGAAAACAAACCCACTGATGAAACCTGAGAGCCCAGGTGCCAGCCTCTGGGGCTGCTTGAATGGCCAAGCTGGGCAGACAGGGTGCCCTGGGCTTAGGGAGAGAGAAATGGACAGAACGCAAGAGGAGGGAAGAGAGGCTGGGCACGGGGAGCTGGGCTAGAGAACAAGGCAGGGCTCCTCCACGTGCTCCACTCAGAGCTCCTCCACATACTCTCCTCCTGGCACAAATGCCAGGCACTGCTCCCAGCTGACATGTTTGATACCCAGGGAGACAGGTGGGCCCTCGTCACACTCACAGCACAGAGGGGTGGCTCTGGGGCTCTGAGCCGACATGCTAAGCACTCCAGTGTGACAAGCAAGGGAGGCGGTGTGGGCTATCAGCAGATTCTTCCCCCATAGCCCCCTGCCCCTCACTCACACCAAGGACACGGGCCCTGCTGGGAAGAGAAAGGGGCAGGATGGCGATCAAAGGCCGGGAGAGCTGGCTCCCGCTGCTGCCCCCTCAAGGGAAGCAGCTTGGTGGCAACAATGGAGCCCAAGGACCTCACGGGGCCTGTGGGGAACGAGGGCCGGAAGCTACGCCAGCGGCTCAGACCCCGGGGGATAACGAGTCTCCAGGTGACAAGGCTTGCTGCAGGAGATTTCATCACAGGCTACAGAGGCTCATGTAGACCCTCCAGGGAAGCCAGCCAAGCCCGGAAGAAATCCAAGACACTCAGTGCCTGGCACAAATGTCTGCTGACCGACCGAGGAGCCCCCTTGTTTTGCCACCAATGACCTCTGCCCACATGAGGGGAGCAAGGCGACTGTCGCCATGGCCGCAGTTGGCAGGGCACAATCAGCCTGCACAGAGGCTGCCAGCCGCTGCACTCCCTCCCATACCATTAATTCACCCAGCAGCCTGGGGCAGTCTCTTACTCCCTCTCCCAAGAAACCTTTCTGGACCAGTCCCCTTCATCAATCTGCTCTGAGCACTTTGGGGCCCCTGCCCATGGTCCCTGAGGTCGGACCAGAAGCCCTTCTTCGGGCTCCGGCACTGCCTGCGTCAGGGTGACCGAGAACACCCTCTTCCCCACAGAACCAAGTCCCATCCGCAGCACACGGGACACCATCGGGACCGGCCGCTGGTCCTCAGTGCCTGTGGCTTCAGGAAATGCTCTGTGACAACCTGAAACACTTGTTTCTGCAACAGAGACAAGCGTGAATGGCGCCGTTTGCCCAGATGAGTCAGGTTAAAAAACCAAGCAAACAAATTAAAACCCACCGTCAGCATGAGAATCTCTGAATTGCCTGTGTTGTTCTAATTATCTGGATAATTAGCCCCCTTCTTCTTTTTAACTAGCACTGTCAGCCCTGGAGGAGGCCGTCCTCTGTAAACACGGACCCCATTGGCAGCCAGGCGGATGCCCATGCGCTGCTGGGAGCCGAACTCTGGCTCGGGTTCGAGCACGGGACCCCCATTGCTCCTCATTACTTGAGGCCTCTGTGGGCCTCGGCTTCCTGCCCTGTAAAGGGGAGCTCTGGAACAGACTTGGTGGCCTCTGAACCCTGAGATCAGCACTCCTCTGTGACCTATGGCCAATCAGAAAGGTGACCTTTCGCCTTCCTGCCTCAGGGCACCACCCTGCACCCACAGCCCGAGGCTCTGGCCTTCCCAGCCTGGCCCAGCCTCTGGGGGCCTCTTGCCGGCTGGCTGGTCTCTGATGCCCCTTTCTTTATTCCTGGCCTTCTAAAACAGGGCCAATCCTCCCTCCATGGCCCCCTGGGGAGGAAAGGACCACATGGGGAGGGGGTTTGGGGTGAGGACAGCCAGCCCCAACCTGTGGACCTTGGGGCCCTCACCTTGAGGGTCCGCTTTCTTGAAGGCGTTGCCCGCATCCACAAAGCAGGTGGCGGCGTCATGCTTGCTCTGCAGCTGGAGGTGCAGCTGGGCCGCCTGGCAGAACGCATTTCCAGCAGCTGAAACCAAGCACAAGAAGGGCTATCACAATAATGCAGCCCCTCCCCCTGCCCGCTGCTGGCTCCAGAGACCCCAGCAATGGAGGGCACCATTGTCACGACCTTTCAGTGGACGGCCGAGGAGGAAGCTCGTGGCCTCAGGACCCTCGGGGGCCCAGGACCTTTTGGCCAGGCCATGCTGCCTCTGAGGCACCCAATGACACTTCCACTGCCAGCCTGGCCCGCCACCCCTCTGGCCACACTTCCCAAGGATGCCCAGGAGCCCTTGGGCCTAACAGACCACTGGGATCCTCATCAGCCAGGGAGAGCATCTGGCAGCTGCTGAGGTCTGACAGGGAGCAGGATTGTGACACACTGCCCCCCTGGAATCCCCTTCCCCACCGCTGTCCACTGACCCCCTCCCACCCACCCTCCATTGAGTAACATCCTTCACGGGGATCCTGCCATACCTGGCTCATCACAGCGAGGGCAGAGGGGAGGACTGACTTCCAGCCCCTGGAATCCAGCCTCTGGGATCCAACAAGTTCCTACCTCCCCAGGATGCCCCCCAGGAGTCAGTCGTCTGTCCCCAAGCCCAGAGCGAGCTCTCAACTATCCAACCCAGAATCCCACTGTGTACAGCCCTGCTTTCTGGCAAGTGACCATCCACAACCGTCCAGAACTAAGACTAAAGAATCCAGAGACCAAGAAGTGGTTGGTGATCCAGAAGCCTCTCGACCCTCCACCACAAAAGCCCCTTATCCTAAATCCCAATCCCTGGCGCCAGTCCATTGGAAGGAAGCTCCCCCCTCAACAACATCTCTCTACAAAGCCCACCATGTCCTCCCACCATTCTCTGTTCTCCCTAACCCTTTCTCGCCGTGTCCCTCCCAAGGGAGTCTGGCCTTGCTCAGGCCAAGCACGCCGAGTGTCTCCAGGCCCCCCTCAGGCCCCAGCCTGGCCACGCCAGTCACTCTGTGGTCTCAGTTCCAATGTTCTTCCTTAAGTGGGGTGCCCAGGATGATGGACAGCACAATCTATCGGCACAAGCCTGCCCCGGATGGAGGGAAGGCCTCCCCAACCCCAAGCCCTGAAGGACCTTCCCGGTGGGACCGATCTCTGCTGAGGGTAAAGTCTCTCCTACATGCTAATATGTGAACATCGCCGCTGCTGCCCTTCCTCCGTCATCACAGTCTAAGTGGAGCCGGATTAGAGGTGCCTCTTGAGCCCTCTTTACAAAGAGCGGGCCCTGAAGGGCGGCTCTTGGCTGCCCGGCACCCAGGGAGGTGGGAGGGCCTTGGGCTTCCTGATACCGGCCCCTCCTGAGACTCGCTGCCCTGATAGCAGACTGGAGATGGCCTGCAGAACCCGGAGGGCATGGAGGAGCCCGGGAGAGACCCCCAAGCCCTAACCTGAACAGCAGCAAATGGGACGATACTCACCGCTCCAGCTCTTGGCCATCTTGAACATATTTGCGGCTCTCGAGTAGATTTCACAAGCCTCCTCGATTTTGGATGAGCCTCTGAGGACATAGAAAACGATGGGTAGTAAGGAGGAAGTGGAAGAAAACGGGCAGGAGGGGACAGAACAGTGCTTCAGGAAGGAGCGGGTGCGGCTGCACTCTGCCCCGGCACTGCACAGAGCCCCTCTGCCAATGGGCAGAGCCCACTCTGTCGGACGCACTGCTGACCCGATCAGCAAGGGCCGGGTCACCGTCCCAAAGGTGAAAGGGCGAGGCAGTATCTCACAAAGACCACCTAGTGGTCTGGGCTACGGAAAGCTTCTCAGAATGCGCTTCCTTCTCTCACCTGTCCAGGGCATCATCTAGTGCCACAGAGGAGCTCATGCCCAGGCCCTGTGAGCAGCCGAGGCAGGTCTAGAAGCCAAGGATGCCCTCGCACCCAGCAGGTACCTAGTGGGAGCAGCCTCGGCCTGGGGCTCAAGTGCTCTGCATCCCCAGAATGCCATGGGCAGTGCCCAGAACACAGTAAGGGCTCAGTAAATATCTGCTGAATGACTCACAAACGTGTTCTCCAACCAGCACTGCTGGGGCAGCACCTGTTTTCCCTTGAACACGGCTCTGACTGGGCTCGGAAAGGATGCCAGCCATTCAGCTTTGGGGCCAGGGCCCAGCCCCGGTTTTTTCTTGGCACAATTGGGTAACAGGGCCCCGTGGGGATGAAGTCTGGGAATCCCTTCCCCAGGAACCGGGCTGCCTCAGGCCCTCGTGCTGAAAAGATTCAGACAGCGGAGCTGAGGGGGAAACACCCCTCAATCACCTCCAGACTAATGTGGGAAACAGCTTCAGGTTAAGCCCAAACCCCCAACCCTCAGCTTCCTGGAAGCACCTCCCTGGCTCCGTACAGGGGCGCCCAGACTCCAGGAACCTTGGGGGCAGAAGAGGTCCAGAAAAGCCTCCCCCAGAGAGTCCAGCCTCTGCTCAGGCAATGCCTCCGGGTCCTCCAGCTCCAGTGGGGCTCACTTTTTGGGGGGTTACTCCTTCCTTTGGGTGAAGGCCTTGCTAAAGACTGTGGGAAAGCATAAAGAATGCCAGACGCTTGGGCACGGGGGCTTCAAACCTTGGCCCGGGCTCTTCCTGGCATTCTTGGCAAAATGGTGTTAAATACTCCACAGTCCAGGGCGCTCTTTCCTCAGTCCCAGGCCCTAGCCCTCTCCTCCTCCAGGCTGCCGTCCCCTTCCCCGGTGACTTTTCCAATAAAAGAACGTAGATATGATCAGGTTTTCATACGCTTTTTCTTTCAAGGCCCAACAATGCACATCTGTCTCCAAAGCAACTCCCACAGGCTTCCATTACAGTTTAGGAGAATCTACTCCAGCTCATATTTGAATGTGGGGGAGGGGCTGCTGCCTGCCAGTTCTTCAGAAACTCATGCCTGCTTTCCATCAGGTCCTCTAAACACGCCCTGAATCGGCTCCTTGGAGAACAATGCAAGGCCTGAATGGCGGGGTGACACAAAGGGAGCCTGGAGAACTCCCTGTCCATCCCATGGGGAGATTAACTCACTGACCCACAACCCCTCTCAGTCCCAGAGACCCCCTCCAGCTGCCACCTCTTCCGGCCTGCTGCCACCTCCCGACCCTCCGTCCCTGCTTGTTCAGTCCATCAGCCGTGAGCCTCATGGGTCCCCAGAAGGGTGTGAGCACGCTCAGATTCAGAGGTCAAAGCAGAGAGAATCAGAGCTCCTTGCAGCCATCTAAGGTCAAGGCACTGAGCGGGTGCTGAGGTTCACAGTTCTGGAGTGTCGTGACTCTAAACGAACAAAGCCTGGGTTTCTCTGTCCCTGCTGCCCTCTGCACCCTGCCTATCCACAACTCAACATGGGCCTGGGGCCACTGCCCAGAGGGCACAGCAACAATGCCCCTGGTTCTGTGGGTCCTGGAGAGGCCTCCTGAGGCCTTCCCTCGTCCTCCAGCCTCGGGCTCTCCTTTCTCCTGCTCTCAGCCATACCTAGGCAACTTGTTGACACGCAGCCCTCTGGAGACACAGAAGGGCCTCAGGGGCCATCTCGTCCGAGGCCTTCCAGAGCTACGAATGCCCCAGAGTCAGCGATGGGGGCTCGAGGGGGGCCCGGGTCTATTGCCATCCAGCTTACTCCTTCCTTTGGGTGAAGGCCTTGATAAAGACTGTAGGAAAGCATAAAGAACACCGGACGTTTGGGCACGGGGGCATCAAACCTTGGCCCGGGTTCTTCCTGACATTCTTGGTAAAATGGTGTTAAATACTCCACAGTCCAGGGCGCTCTTTCCTCAGTCCCAGGCCCTGGGAAGGTGCATTTGTGAGACGTGTGTCCCCCACAGCATCCGGCACAAAGGTTGGCCCGTTCTAATACCTTGAAGCACTTGCCTCTCAATAAAGTACTTCAGCCCGGGAAGGTGGTGATCTAAGTGACATGAGGTCGGCGAGGTAGGAATGACTCTCCTCTCCCAGAGAAGGAAACCGAAGCTCAAATAGCAGTTGGCGGCCAGGAGATGAGGGGGCTCGGGGCGGGGCAGCCCGTGTGTCCCCCCTCCCATTCCTGCGCCCCCACAGGCACCAAACTTGCTTTTGAAACAATGTCAAAGTGAGCTGACCGCCCGCGGCCGAGGCCCTCCCAGAAGAGCTGAGCCGGCCGGCTGCTTCCCTCCCACCTCCGTGTCTCATGCTCGCCCCGTGCATCAGCCCCCAGGGCTGGTCCTGAACCCTCTGCCCGCAGACCGGAATAGAGCAAGCTGGTTGGGGCCAGCCAGTGTCTAAAATTACACGCTCTGCATCTCTACAGCAAACAGGAAAGGAGTCTTCTCAGGTCTCCCTGGCACAGGCACCAGCTGCCAGTGGCTGCCAGATGGAAGAGTTAAGCTCTGCCAGGAAAAAGCCTGCCAGGGAAGCAACAGACGCTTCGAAGGGAGGAGAGCCAGCTGAGGTCCCACCAGAAAGAATCCGTGTCCAAAATAGGGGAGGCTGTGGCTTCCACTGTGGGCCTTGCCGGAGAAGTCTGCCCGTTTTCTCCCCGGACTGTGACCTCTTCCAGGGCAGGAACTGTCTCTGGCTCTTCTTTGTACACTCAGCCCTGGCCCGCAGTGGGCACGTAATGCCTGTTCACTGACCGCTGAATGATAACCGGGCCAGCAGCTACCTCTCGGTTCGTGGTGAGGGGCATGGGCGATCCTGCGGGGAAGACCCTTGGGGCCTGGCACACAGCAGGTGCCACACAGACATTTGCCCCTTCGCCACTACCGGATCAGACCACAGCTAGAGCAGCAAGTCCGATTTGAGAAAGGGGACGCTGCCAAACTGTAACACGTCCAGGTCGCGGTGACCAGGATTCAGGGAACCAGCCGTGAATGAAACCGAGGAGACAAGCACCAAGCCTAGGAAGAGGTCCTGCCCCGGGGAGGTGCGCTGGAGCCAGAGGCTGGCTGAGGGTCCGACAGGCTCGAGCCCAGGGCCTGACAGTGGCTGCCACAACCAGCCGCCCGTTTTACAGATGACTAGGCCGAAGTCAGCCACAGACTGCAGCCACAGCTCAGGGGACACGCTCCCTGATCAGGGCACACCCAGCATCAGCACCACTGGAAGAAGCCGTCCGGTTCTCCAGGAGCCGGGGCTGGGCTCGCCCAGAGGAAGTCAGGGAGGCCCAGCTGGGCGAGCTCCGGACAAATGGAAAGGCTTTAAGGGCGGGCTTCACGGTGGCACGGCCCTGCTCAGTCCCATCTACAGGGGACGGAGGGTTTACACCGGGCGGCTCTGAGAACAAAAGCACCCAACGGAACGTCCCACCGAAGACCGAACCAGCGCGCACGGCTCAGGGCGAGGAAGGCGAGAGGAAAGTCTCGCCCCTCTTCCCGAGTGCTAACCGTCTAACACTTCCTGGCTGTGTGACCCTGGGCAAGTGGCTGAACCCCAATTGTCCCAGGAAAAAAGACATGACCAGAATGCTTAGTGGCCAGCCTCTTTACTCAGTCACAGGCCCCTGGGGAGCGACTCCTTCAGCAGGGCAAGAGGAGAAAACATCTCCTCCTCAGGCCAGGCGAGCTCTCCGTGCTTCCTACAGCCACAGCGAGCAGCTTGCCGCCCGGACTGACCAGAAACGCTGCGTCCCCTCGGACACATCCCCTCCTACCAGCACGTGCTGACTGGTCAGGCAAGAAATGCCACCTTTTAGGTGACGAATTTAGGGCTCCGACAAACTGAATGAATGGCCAGAAGATGCAAAGCACAGCACGAGAATTACTTCTGTGTAGAAGGAAGGCTCTGCGGGTCCAAAGTTCCTCAAGTTTGGAAGCTAAAGGAAGCGTCCGTCTTCTCCGGGGCCTCGGCTATGGCCACGGTGCTGGAAGTATGTTTTTAAAAATCCAGCACAAAGCAACAAGCCCAAAACGGGGTTCCTTCCCCAAAGCACGTCGCCCGGGGCCCGGATGCGGCAGCTGCCGCACGAACCCACGCAATGGCCCCGGACAAAGCTTCTCGTGTCTTCACCTCCAGTTTGGTTTTCCGTGGCCTTCTAGAAACCAAGGCCCGCGGGGGGAGGCAGCAGACACGGGTGGAGTCTGTGGCACTCCACAGGGACCCGGGCAGGACGCACCCGGCAACTTCAAACTCATCCACGAGCGACAGTTTGGTTGCAAAAAGCGGGACCGAGAAATGGCTCTTGAAGGTTCCCATTCACTTCCTCTGAGGCCCAGAAAAAAAGAAAAAGCGAGCTCTGGGATCGAGGGGCCTCTGGGTCTGCACAAACGCACCTCAGCGGGCCCTGCGGCCCACACAGGGCCCACCGACAGCGGGAGGCCCCCGAGATGGAGGCTGCCACGCGGGGCCTCCGGAAGCAGCCGGAGCCAGGGCTCTGGCGCGTCGTGGCGGCTCTGTGAGGCACAACTGGAACAAGCAGCAGCGGAAGACGGGCTCGACGCAGAAAAACGCAGCCCCGCGCCAGGACTGCCAAACAGGAAGGGCCGTGGAGGAGGCGTGGGGGCACAGGTGGGAATGGACCTGGGAGACGCGCCTGGACGGGGGAGCCACTGGGCACGTAAACGCCCCCGCCGCAGGGCCGCCCCTCTGCCCGCCTCCTGACAGCGGAGGAACGGGAGGCCTCGGAGCCTGCTTCTCTCAGCTCTCGCGCTGCGAGTCACAGGCTCCCAATCTGTGCTGGAAGGAGGCGCGCTCAGGGTCGCCCGAGCTGCGGCTGAGTGACCGGGGGAGGAGGGCTGAACGGCCGCGGCCCCTGCGGGCAGTGCTGTCCGGGGTCCCTGTGCCGGCCGGTGCCCCCTCCCCCGTACAGCCTGGCACGGGCGGGGCCGAGAGAGTGCTCCAGAACATTCCCCGAGAGTCTCTGCCGGAGTCAAACTCCAGCCACTTCTCCTGGGAGTCAGAGGGAAAACGAGCCCGTCCACACAGGCACCGGCGGGCAGCTCCGGAGCAGTGACGGAAGGCACGGAGCCTTCTCCCCAGGCCCCCCCCCAGCGGGCAGCTCCCAATCAGTGACGGAAGGCACGGAGCCTTCTCCCCAGCCCCCCCCCCCCCGTGAGGAGCCCCCTCCCCTCTTCGCCAGCCCAGGGGCTTCCCCAATGCTCCTTCTCAGTCTCGTCACCCGTTTCCTGCTGGAAGGAGTCTCGTTCTGTCCCATCCTCCCACTTTACAGGTGAGAAGACTGAGGATGGCAGAAATTACACGGACTCAAGCCACACGTCGGAGAGCGGGGGGCCG
Source organism: Sminthopsis crassicaudata (assembly GCF_048593235.1). Taxonomy (NCBI): domain Eukaryota; kingdom Metazoa; phylum Chordata; class Mammalia; order Dasyuromorphia; family Dasyuridae; genus Sminthopsis; species Sminthopsis crassicaudata. The sequence goes on along the minus strand of NC_133619.1, from coordinate 638,942,963 downwards.
GACACGTAACACCGCCTCCCCACGGGCCCCCCCTCCAGCAGCAGAGGGGAGCGCGGCGCCCCCTCCACCGCGGGTCTTCCCCTGCGCCCACTCTGACCGGGTGCTCCTGTCTCCCGGGTGCCCCGCCCCTCTTCTCGACAGTTCCCACCCCGGCCGCTCAGCCCCCTCCTGACCCGGGGCCCCCTAGTTTGTCCTCCCCGCACTCTCGGCCGGGAGCCCCAGTTTCGGGGGTGCCCCTCGGCGCCGCTCGCCCCTCCCCTCGCCGGCCTCCGCCCCGCCCCCTCCGGCCCTCTCCGGCCGCTCTCACCCGAAGAGGCCGGAAAAGAAGGACTGCGAGTTCTTGACCTTGCGCTCCGCCTCGGCCAGCAGCGCCTGCGCCTCCGCCTCCTTGCCGGAGTTGTCCATGGCGGGAGGCGGCTCGAGTCTCCGGGGCAGCCCGGCCTCGGCAGTCTAGGATTGGGAAGAGCCGGGAAGCCACAACAGAGGAGGGCCAAGACGACGGACGACGACGGAGGACGGCGGCCGACGCGAGAGCATGTGACTCGTACCAGCCTATCACCGACCGCTCGAGATTGCGGGCTCCGCCCCCAACGCACACCCCCCCGGCTCACCTCCAGCCTCTTGTCGCCGCGTGACTCGTATTCACCAGTCATGTCCGCGTTCATCTCTTCGGACCCGCCTCCTGCCGGTCTTGAAGCACGTGACTCGAGAGAGACCTAGCATCAGGTGACAGCTACCTAACTTTCGCCCCTCCCATTTAGAGACCCCGCCTCCCGCCCATCTCCTCGCCCCGGATGTTATGGTGACCCGAAGAAAAGGACCTCCTGGCCAGAGCGCTTGCGCAAAGGGAAGATGAACGTGAGCGGAATGGGATGCGCTCACGTACAGCGGATCGAGGAAATAACGCCGTGCAAATACGCATGCTCAAGCTGCTGGGCCAGCTTGTTCCAACTCTTCGCCCCCTGTTGACCAAACCCGGGAATAAAGAAGAGACTAGGTCCGGGACGGGCCCAGGGCGCATGCGGAGGGGCGAGCCGCGGTTTCTGAGCGTTCTGCCTCGAGGCCTGACTCCCCGTGGAGCCCTGGGCCGGCGGCGGGTCCGGGGCAGTAAAGGGGTCTCCGTGGCCACGTGGCCGCGTCCCGGACAAGGGGCGCTCCCGCGCTAAGTGTGAGGAGTCCGGGCGGGGCATAGGTCCCCCGCGGAGCTCCCCGCACCTACAGCTCGGCCCTCGCCTGGCCCGGCCCCGGGGCACTGAGCCGTGCTCCCGCCCAGCCTCCTCTCTCCCGGGGGGTTGGTGTGGGGTCTCCCGACAGAGCACGGGGCAGGGGAGAACGGAAGGGGCCGCAGACCCCCAATCCCTGCCGCCTGGGAGCGTCCCGGCGTGGGGCGCACGGAGGAGTCTGGAGCTCCTCCCCGGAGAAGAGCGGGGCTGGGGGCCCTCCCTCCTGCCTTGAAGCTGCCATACCCGGGCTGACCCTGAGCCTTCTAACCCCGCACCCACAGGCGTCCTGGGAAGGGCCCCGCTCATTCTTCCAAAGGGCGGCCTCCCGCCTGTGTCCCGCCAGCCTGCCCGTGGGCCGCGGCTCTGCAGCTCCCTCGCTTGGCAGGGGTGGCCTTTGCCCCAGTCCTCACTGTCCCGACGCTCTCTGCGGCCTCTGCCCCTGCTGACCGCTCTCCTCCCGAAGGTTCTCCGCCCCATCCCCCCCAGATGCTGCCTCGAATCCCGAGCGAGCCTGAGCTCCTCAGCTCTCGGGGACTGAATTGCCCCCAGCCCTGTGGCGCCCCTTGGCCGCTGCACCCCAAGTCACTTCCCACGCGTTCTAGCTGGATGACCAGGGCAGGCACCCTGTTAGCCTCAGCGTTCCCATCTGCAGTATTTCTGCCAGGTGCTCCACAGTGAACAAGGCGGCCAGCTCTTCTCCCTTTCCTCCCAGCCTCTCGGTATTGTGCAAAAGCAAATTGCTGGTGCCCCCAGCACCAATTCCTGTCTTATCCGCTCCCTTCTCGAACCCACCTCTGCCCCTAGCACTGCCCCGCTCCTGGCCGCCTCACACTCGGACTTGTGCACGAAGCCTCCGGTCTTCCCCCACTCGGGTCCACCCCGCATTCTGATCCATGTGCTGGTCTGATCCCGCCCCCTCCCAGAGTAAATCCCAGCGGCTCCCTACGCCCTCCAGGAGCCAACCCCAAAAGCTCGGACCTTGCAAGTCCTCCAGAACCTGGCCCCCTTCCTACCTCCCAACTTGTCTTCCTCCAGGCACACGGGGACCCCTGCCCACCCTCCCATCTCCTGGCTCTGAGCCAAAGCCGCTCTCCTGAGTTCATCTCTACCTCCCACCTTCCCTGAAACTAAAGTCCCGGAAGCCTTCGCCACCCTCCGCGTTGCAGCGCCTTTCTATTCTGTAGCAAATACTGCTTCCTGAAGCTGTTGCCAGGTCGTCTCCCCCGTGAGCTTCTTGAGGGCAGGGGCTGTCGGGGTTCTGTCTTACATCTCCAAGATCCTGCACGGTGCCTGGCACACAGTAGGTGCTTCTTAAGTGCTGAACTGAACTGGATGAAAAATGGCAGATCGGGAGGCCTCTGTTGCTTTAAGAAGTCCCCGCAGCACGCCAAGAACCATTCAAAAACCCAATTTAATAAGCTATACAGTAGGCACGTACAAAAAAACCAAACAATGTACAAGTCACCACAGGACCTTGGACTCAATGCAGAGGGCCCCTCCCTGGGTGAGGGAGGCCCTGACATGTCATCGTTATGAAGGTATTTTCCCACTGATTCTCTGAAATCTTGGCCTTTTCCAACAAAAATAACAAACCCCAAAACTTAGGCAAAGATTTAAGAGCTACTCAGATCCAACTTTTTTGTCTTTTTTTCTCCCCCCTCCCTCCCAAAGAGATATGATTGGAAAAAGGGGAGAGGTCACCCCACTGGATGGTACAGAGCCTCCGGCATCCACACCACACAGACCGAGAAGCGTGTGATGACTGTGCTTTCCCTGCCCCGCTCCTAATTATGACCCAACCAAGGACGTGGCTGCCCCATCAGACCCTGGGGCAATCCAATGGGGCAGCCAAGACAAGAGGCGGCCATGTCGAGGGCACACTTCCCATCGGACCAAGCCCGGGAGAGACGCCAGTGCCCCCAGCGGCCCTCCGGGCCCGTTCACCAGCTCTCCCCAGGTCTGAGGCCCCGGCCGGACAGGCCGCCCCCAGGATCCTGGCCGTCTTCCCGTCACCACCGGAGGGGGCCCCCCTCCGCCCCAGCTTCCTCCTCCTCTTCCTCATCTCGCGGCTCACTCCTAAAGGGCTTCACGGGCCACTTCATTCTGACCAGAGGCTCCACGTGCTCCTGCAGGCGATGGCGCTTCATGTGGGCGTTTCGACTCTTAATCTTATCGAACACCCTGAAGAGAAAGCGGGAAGCAAGGCACGTCTGAGTCCTCGGAGGATAAAGCAACAGAGGGCAAGGGGGGGGCCTCTGGGGGCAAAGGGGATAAATACCTCTCACACTCCCGGCAGGGAAACACGCCCTGGCTCTCCGCGCTCCCTGGCGGCTCCGGCGTCCTCTTGGGGCCGATGGTCGGGCTCGAGGTCACGTTGGCCTCTCTCTTGTAACTCTTCGTTTTGATCTTCAGCTCGGGGGTGGGCCGGTGACTGAGCCGGTCTCGGGGGCTGCAGCTTACCTGAGGGGAGGAGAGGCTCAGGGCCCTGCCACCCCATGGAGCCCGGGCTCCAGAGACACAAGACCCCTACCAAAGGAAGCCCTAACAACGGGAGCGACGTCCCAGCTGTGGCGAGAGGGGGGGATGGGGAAGGGCTTCAGGTCACGAAGCAGGGTCCTGCTATCCCATCCCCTCTGGAACCCCCCACCGGGACAGTGGGGAGCCTCCGAGCCCCAACACCTCAGGGCTGAACTTGGGACGGGTTTCCCAGAGCATCCTTCTACCTTTTCTTCTGTCCTTTCTACCTCATCCTGCTCTCTCTTGACCCTCTTTTCTAGCCCTGGGGCTCGGCCGCAGTCAAACTTTATCATTTTTTTCCAGATATAATAATACTCAACACACTGAGCCACATTCTTTGTCTGAATCTAGTAAGAGAAAAGAGAAGCGGGTCACAGAACGTTCACGAGCGGCCGCCTTCACAAAACTCTAGACGCCGGCCCACCGGGACCTTTCACCCTCCAGTCCATCGACTCTCCAGGAGGGCCCAGCAAAGAACACTGGCTCTGTAGACGGTTTTGTGGTCGAGCTGTGCCCGGCTCTGTGGCCCCGACTAGGGCAGGGACACTGGAGCAGTTTGCTTCTCCAGCCCATTTTACAGAAAAAACGGACAAACTGGGGGAAGTGGCTCTCCCAGGGTCAGCCAGCCAGTGTCTGACCACAGGCTCCCTGCACTGTGGCCCCCCAGTGACGGCATTGGACGCTACTTTCCCCCAAGTGATCTCTTCCTATTTACCAAGTTCCCAGCTTTGGCCCCTCAAATGCAGGGCCGGTGCCAGGCAAGCACCCAGAGGCTCTTGTGAAATTGCTATTTCTTGCCTGTTTGTGTCATTTCTTTCTGGAATACCCAGAGGTGAATGCAGAGAAGGGGGAGATGGGCAGCTGCTGGTGCAGTAGAGCCCTGGAGTCAAGAAGACCCAAGTTCAGACCTGCCCTCAGACACTCAGTAGCTGCGTGACCCTAGACAAGTCACTTCACTTGTCTGCCTCAGTTTCCTCAACTGCAAAATGTGGATGATCATCGCACCTGCCTGGCAGGGCTGCTGGGAAAGTGAAATGATGAGATTTTTGTGGGCTCCCTTTTGTGGGGCAGTGGGCAAAGGGTCAGTTTCTGCCATCTCTTCAGCCAGCCAAGCAGCCCATCCCTCTGTTATGAGGGCAGCATTGGGGGGGGGGATTGATGGCAGCAGGTGCCCACATGTGCAATGGCCCTTACCGTCTTGTGTATCAGATAAAAATCCTTCTTGTGGGCACAGAAAGCCTTCTTGAACAGTCTCTTCTCCACAGGGGTCCAGATATCTGAACCTGCCAAACACAGGGGGAAAAAAGGTCATTCTCCCTGTGGGCCAGAAGGAAAGGCCCCACTCTGAGAAGCCAACCCTTGTGCCAGGGTCTCAGGACCACACCCTGGCCCATCTCCCAGCCCCCGGGGAGCCCCAGGATTGCCTTGTCCCCAGCAGGGACCAGACCCCTGAAGACAAGGCACCTGTGTAACGGTAATCAGCCAGAGGATGAGATGGAGCCTTCTGGGGTCCTCTAAGTAACAGGGTCTCCAGAGCATCCTAGAACCAAGGCAGATCACCTGGTGAGGCTCCGCCCAATGGGGACAAGGTTCCCCCTTCACATCTTTCTGAGAGCTTCATTTTATATGCCTCTAATCACGTAATACTGGGTGTTTTTGTCAGCTCCCCTCCATTAAATCCAGCCATCACCCCGTCACCCCGAACCCTGGCACTCAGTAGGTGCTATTTGTCATCCTAGGAGGTCTCGCATTCCCTCAGTAGCTCTCGTGGGCTATCCTGAGCCAGGCATAATGCTGGGGGCACGGAGAAAAGGCAAGCGAGGCTCTGCCCTCGAGGAAAAGCATGTCTTTGCACCACAAAGTGATTTTGGGGGGAATCCTCAATAGTAGAGGCTAGCAGCAGGTGAGCCAGGGGACCGGCCAAAGCGGAGGCAGGAGGCACGGCGTCCAGGGTCCGTGCAGGCCTGTTTAGCTGAGCCAGGACGAGGGTCTGGAGCCGGCCTGAAGCCGGCAGGTGAACAGCTGTAAAGGTCAGAGGACGACCCTGAAGCTCCTTGAGCAGCAAAGTCCTGGGTCCCACGGCCCAAGCATGTGAAGGGTGAGTCAGGCAGGGGAGCCCCTCCCAAGGGAGAGTCCAGGGATAAGGGATGAGAAGCTGTGACTAGTGGACTCGCCAACAGTGGAAAGAAGGGATAAGAGGGGAAGAACCCCCAAGATTTGGCCACTGGGTGACCGAGGGGTGAGAGGGGAGACAAGGAGTGCTGAGCCTGGAAGGGGAGCAGGGAGGGCGTAACTTCTGTCCTGGACCCCAGAGGAGGCCAGCCAGCCAGCAGCTGGTAACTGGAGGTGAGCTCAGGAGAGAGAAGCACGACCCCGAGCCACGGTTTATTTTCTGTCAATTGTCACGAGACACAGAATTAGACCAAACGTGAGCCCCCGTGAGCCCCCATTCAGGTACTTTAAGGACGTCCCTAGAATCAGGGAGACTAAGTCCCACTTAAAGCCAAGGTTGGGGTGTCGTGGGCAGGGAGGACTGCCCCCCAGCAGTCAGCCCCTTACCCGGATATCCCCCTGGGCTTCATGCAGGCAGTGGAGGGCGAGTTCCAGATTGGTCCCCCCTCCTGGCATCACACTGGAGCAGGCCACGTTACATAGCTCAGTCACTACGGTCCCGACGAGACACGGGGAGTAGGAGGAGAAACCGAAGATCAGTAAACCAGAACCAGAGATCGAGGCCTCTCTTGACTGTCCCAGGCAGGTCCCTGGCTACCTCCCGGGACCGGGCGCCCAGATTAACGAGCAGGAAGGAGACGAGAAAGAGAGGAGGGTCTCTGGGTGCCCCTGGAGGGCTGGGTAAGTGGGCCACCCTCATTCCAGAGCGGGCTCGCAGCCAGCCAGATGTCTCAGGGGCCACTGGGCCCTGCTTTCTGGCTGAGGGGAGAGGTGTGGAACGCCCTTGCCTTTGGGAGTGGGAGGCAAACGGGAAGACCCACAAGTGGCAGCCACCTCTCTCCTGCGTGTCTGGGTTGGTCATCACATCTCCCCATGGCTTCCACACCAGTGAAGCGCCATGCTGGTCACCTTCTGCCAGAGAAATCTCTCTGGGCTTTGGGATCTCTGCCTGAAACCGGCTCCCTATATTGATGTGTCTGAAGTGGAAACGCACAGTGACAGAGTATAACTGAAAGGCACCGAGAGGGCAGAGAAAGTGCGTGGGCTCTGTGATTTGGCCAGGGACCGTCGAAGGACGGAGTCCCGTCCTTCCTGACCCTCGGACCCTCTGGATGTCGAGGGCAGGGGAGGTGCCTCCTTAGGGACCTCCTAAGTTTGCCGGGCTGCCTCCCCACTTCCCATTGTCTCCCTCTATTGTTGGCCTCCGGACTCCCCAGCCTCCATAACCTGGCTCCCTTGCCTCCCCATCTCTGCAGGGAGCCCTACACACAAGCCAAATGGAAACTCCCTCTTCCATCTTGGAGACTTTGGTCCGACTTCCCTGATCTCCCTCCTGTCCAGGCACCTTTTTAATGACACTTATCACATCCTGGCTTGTTTGTTACAGTAAGCTCAGCAGGAACCATCTCTTCCTCATCTCCACCCCCTCCAATCTGTCCTCCCACAGGGCCTCAACTGGCTCATCAGCTTCCATGAAGGGTGGGGCTGAGGGGGCTCTGGCCCAACAGTAGCTCCCCCTGTTCTCAAACAGCCTTTTGAAGCTGACCCCACCAGTGTCCCCCAGAAAGCTGCCAGCTGCCCGTAGCCCCATTCCTCCTACCTCTGCTGTCCCCGAGGTAGAGTACAGCCCTTCCTTCATCACCTCCACTTGAAGGAATCCCCCCCTTTCTCTGAGGAGCAGCTCAAATCTACATAAAGACTTCTTAACGCTGGTCTCTCTCCCAAGTGACCTTTTCTTGTCTCACTAGTCCCTATTTACTTATTCTGTGCACCCTTCTCGTCGGCATCTCCAGCAGCCCCCAGCCTAGGACCCGACACCTGAGGCAACATGCTCTAAGTGTTGGTGACTTGATGACTGACCTACAGGGCAGTGCCCTCTCGTCACCGCAGCCCCGGCCAGCCGGAGATCACTTGCTCCTCCTGGCTGTTGGACATTCTCCCTGATGAGGAGTGATGGCCTGGAAGGGCCCTCTTTGGCCCCTGTGCTGGAGCCCACTCTGGCTCCTGTGCTGGGGCCCTCTCTAGCTCCTGGGTCCCTAGGCTTAGGCCCTCTCCAGCCCCTGGGCTCAGGTCCTCTCCCAGAATCCCTCTCGGATAGTCCAGGGTGGGGAGAGGGCTGTCCCCACCCCCACCCCCCATCACCCACTCCCACTCACGGCTCAATGCTGATCTTGGTGTCGTCTTTGACCACAGCGATTCCAAAAGAGCCATCCACTTGGTCTAGAAAACACAGGACCACAGACGTTATACGGGGAAGCCGAGGGTCCCAGCGGTCCTTCTCCCCGGTTCTCGGATGGCGCTTACGAGCCTTCCTAAACTCAGAGACCACAACTGATTTCCTCCTTTACAAAAGAGGGGCTGGCCGGCATCGCCTCGAAGGCCCCTTTCCCAGCTCTAACATTAAGCGTTCTACATCAAGCGCTGATGTTCTAGGCCCTCGGGTTGCTTCTGACACAAACATTCTGAGTTCTAAGGCCACCTCCGGCTTTATTAAGCTCCGGCTCTACAAGCAATCTAGAAGCACCTGCCGAGACGGGCCGAGAGGGGCCAGGGCCTCGCTGCGCCCACCCAGATCCCAGTCTAACGGCCCCAGACACATGGGAGGGCTGGGCGCGTGCAGAAGGTCCTTCTCCCTCACCCAGGACAGCCCCGTAGAGCCTCTCGGGACCAGAATGAGCGGACGTGGAGAAGAGAGTGTTGAAGTATAATCCTGACCCCTCCCGGATCGGGCTGAGCATTGGCGGCGGTGTGTATGGAGAACACTGGAATAAACCCTTCAGGAGATGGTCGACCAGGAACACGGGGGAACGCAGACAGCTCTGATAGCAGCCTCCGGGGCCAGGCTGGATCTCTCCAAAAACCGAAGGTGGAGGAGGGATAAATAATGCCTTGGGCTGGGGGCGTTTTTTTCTTTTTCTGTGCTGACTGGTTTCCTTAGTGTCTCTCTCCTCTCGACCAGCCCTCTCATGTCCCTAGAGGATGAAAACATTGAGAGCCTCAAAGACCACCTGCAGTTAACAGCAACTCATCTCTCCATAGTAACTGAGGTTTGCGTATCCATTTCGCTGATGAGAAAATTGAGGTTTAAGAAAGATGAACCCAACACCCAAGTTCAGAGCCAGTCAGAGTCAGAGCTGGGGTCAGGAATCTTTTTGATTTTTCCACTATTCCAGCCTGTCCTTTGATTATCCCACAACCAAAGGCAAGGAGGAACTCCCAGAAGGATGGATGGGCCGCCATGCTCCAGGAGCCCCTTGGGCACCGCTCACCTCAAGGCTGTGCCGAGAGGAAGGGGCCAGGCACAGGAACCTGGCTCCATTTAAGGGGCAGACAATGACTAGCTGCTTGAATACAGAGAAATTCTCAGACCGGCATCCTCCCCTCACGAGGCTGCCCGCTGTGTGCGAAATATTCCACACTCACTCTTGGGGGCCACGCAGCTACCCAGGAGTTTGTGTTTTCCTTTCCCTCTGATAAAAGCCTGACAGAATCCTCGGTCCTACAATGTTTCTGCGAGCCCGCCCTCCAGACCGGCAGCATGGCAGAAGGCACCACAGCCGTCACCCACCTTGGTCAGGCTCCCTGGAGGTCGGCTCCCAGCTGGCACAGGGACAGACACGGGAGTCACCAAAGGCGCTGCGGCAAGGTCTTCCAAAGGCCTCTTGGCTCCTGGTGGACTCTGTCCGTCCCCCTCTGGCCTCAGGACCAATCTCTGGGGTTTGCAATATTCCGTGTTATATACCTGAACCAAGAAACGAGATGTCATGGATAAGAAAGACATAATGAGCACATTCAGGGCCAAGGCAGAAGCTTTCTCCTCCATTTGATGCTTCACAAGCCACCAAAGGATGACTCCTGTTTTCTAAGGGAGCACAGTCCCAAGACTTAGGCCCAGCCCAAGGATGGGGTTTGCATTACGCAGTTAGGGCCCAAAGTACCCAAACTCCAATTCACCACCATCAGCCCCTCGCCACAAACTGTGTTATCTGCCAAAATGTCAGACCCTTTGAGGTCAATGACCCATCTCCTTCCAGGATCTTTCTTTAACCCGAGCCCTGCAGCCCTCCCCAGTAAGAAGCCTCCCTGGAAGGGAAACAACCGAGATCCGACTTCCTCTTCACCTGCTGCTCCTGTCTCCCTCTTGGTGATGGCCACTGGTCACTGTGAAAACACATGTGACTGCTCAGCCCCTTCTCAGTGTAGAACATCTGGCTGCAGTTCTTACAGACATAAGTGCTTCTGGGCTCCGTCCAGTCCGGAGACACACCATTGAGCTGGTTGCTAAGGGCAGAAATCACCTTCAAAGTCAGGCCACAAGCTTTGGGGATGACCCCAAGGGGGAGTTTAGGATCTAATGCCCTCCACCCCTTTCTTTACTTGTTTTGTCCTCTCTCTGGCTCTCTCTCCCTCCCTCCTTCCCTCTCTCTCTCTTCTCCCCATCCCGTCTCCCTGTCTCTCTCCCCCTTCCCTCCCCCTCCCACTCACTTTGCACAACTTCATAAACACTGAATTTACTGAAACTCAATGTGAAAGCTCCCTGAGGGCAGGGGTGGCTTCAGCACACAGGTCATGTTTCATACATGTCTGCTGAATTGGACGGATTTCCAGGTCCGGTTCTTGGCTCACCAGGCCCTCCCCCTCCCCACGCCAAGACGGCTTCAGCTCACCATCCGGTCACCAGGCTCTCGTCCCTCACTGGGTTGGGCAACCTGTAGATGTTCCCGCCCTGCAAAGCAGAGAACCAAAGCACCTCAGTGAATGGGAGCCATGGCGGCCAGAAAACGCCCCATCCCTCCCGGAGGAGGCAAGCGTGAGGAGGGTCAGCCACTACAGGACACCATTCTGAGAGGGGTTTATAGTTCGCACGAAGGCCCTTTCCTCAGCAATCCTGCGCAGGACAGGGAGCTCTGAACCTGAGGGGCGAGGATTGACTCCAAAGAGGTGATTTTTCTCTCTCCGTCCCACCACTGGGTTTGAACGAAGAAAATCACATCTTTTAAAGGCACCACGATGTGGGGGAAGCAGAGTAGCCCTAAGGTAGCGGGCTGCCTCCCTTCCATCCTACTTTCTATGGGAAGCCTCCCCCAACTGCTTTTAATTCCAGTGCCTTCCCTGTTAATCATTTCTATGATCCCGTACAGAGCTCGCTTTGTATACGGTCCCTCCCCCATTGGATGGACAGAGGCTGTCTTCTGCCTCTCTCTGCAGCCCTGCCACTTGGCATGGGCCCTGGCACATAGACGCCTTTCACCGATAACTACTGAATTGAAGTTTCCCATCTCTGAGCCTTCAACACAATATTCCAAAGCTCCCAGGGATGTCACAAATAAAAAGCTCCATAAGCCTGAAGCTCGGCAGAAAAGGGGATTATGATTATACGGTTAGCAAATGTCTGCAGGAAAAGCCAAAGGGAAAAAGGTGCAGGAAACAGGCAGGGAAGTCCTAGGGAATTCTGGGGAATCACACCCCTCCATGCCCAGGGCTGTGGCTGAGGAGGGGGAAGGCAGAGGAGCAAGCACCTGGATCCTGTTGAAGATGGTCAGCTTGGACTTCATGTCCCGCGTGGGCTCCGCCGAGGCTCCGGCTGAGGAGAAGGAAGCCATGGCCACCTGGCTTGGAGAGGCTGCACAGCACATGTCCATCTTCACTTTGTCCTTGCGGAAACCAGAGAACCGCTGGGCTCTGGTGCTGCCGGAGAAGAGTCGATAGCCCATTTCTCTGGCACAGGTCTGACTCTTGTCCCCTTTGGAGGCCGAGGGCGCGCCGTTCTCCGTCTGAGACAGCTTGGAATGGAACTGGCCTCCAGCTGGCTCTTCCACCCCCGACGGAGACGGCCGAGGATGCGCTGGGGAGAAAACATCCCCCAGACCTACGCTCCCTTTGGCTGACCGCAACTGCTTAGTCATAGAAGCGTCGGGATTCCCGCAAGGGTCCAGGGACGATCCAAGGGAAGGCAAAGCAGGGGCCACTTTGGGCCCTCCCTTGGAGTCCCGCCTCGTGCTCCCAGGTGAAGACTCTCTTGGAAACAGGGCCTGGGTCTTTCTCCTGCGGGCCGGCGACCCCTCCTGCTCCGGGTTTCCCGGGAGAGCATGGAACGAGTCAGCCCCTGGGGCCAGAGGCTGCTGCCACACGCCCTGCAGTGGTTTCAGCAAAGCCTGCTTGGTCTCTGGGAGTGGGAGCTGAGAGGGAGCTGCTGCTACCTGGGTGTGGGAGAAGATCCGCTGGGATTTGGTGATCATTTGGAACACCTGCATCTGCTCATGGCTCACCAGGGACTCCTGGGACTTGAGAAAGAGCTGCCGGAAGAGCGGGGTGCTCTCAGGGGGGAGCCCGCTCGGCTTCTGCACATCCTGGAGGCCCAGCTCCCCAGGGTTCTGCCAAGGGAAGGGCTCGCACTCGTACTTGTTCCTCTGGGCAGGCCACGAGCTGTCCTCCCCACCAGCGAACCTGGCATCACTCAGGGTGTCCCCCGGTGCCTTTAGCAGCGTGGGAGGGAAAGAGAGCACATCCTCCGGACCAGCGCCCGCCGGAGCAGCTAAAGGGTCCAGCAGGGGGGACACAGGCCCGGGCCCGGGCCCCGGCTCGGAGCCGTCCCGGGCAGGTACCGGAGCCGGCTTGTGGACCACATAGACACTGTTCCCTTTGCTCTTGGGGCAGCCAGGCAGGTTCCTGACCCACTGGAAGTTGTGACTAGATGGCTGGGAGCTGGCTGAGACCGCCTGGCCCCGGAAGAGAGGCAGGCAAGGCAGGGTCCCCCCATCGGACCAACTTTCCAGCCCAGCAGACGGGAGTGGGAGAAAAGGCAGTTCTGAATCGGCTGGGTCAGAGGCTCCATTCTCTCCCCCTGGGGCCATGGCTGCCAGGTTCCCCGAGTGGATAACCGTGAACATGTCAGAGGGGGGCGGATCCTTTCTTGGGGGACGAGGCTCCTCGGGAGGCTCAATGCCCAGGGCTCCCGTGGGTGCCAGGGCATTGGCAGGAGTACAGGAGACAGAGCCCGCACTGGATGGACAGGGGCACAGTGAGCCCCTCCCATCCACATCTGGTGCCCCTGCAGTGGCTGGGCCGGGTGAGGGGAGCTTCTGGTGGACAATGCTGCTCACAATGCACCGCAGGAGATCTCGGTTGGGCAGGAGGGAGCTGGGGGAGCGGGCCTCGGAGGGCACCAGGGTTCGGAGGCTGCTGGGCCCGGCCTGGCCGGCGGCCTCGTGGGCATGGGGGGAGTCCCCACAGGCTTCCTCTTCTGGAGGGGCCTCCTTCAGGATACACAGGCCATGCTGCACCTCATAGTGTCGGCGCAGGGAACGATAATCACAGTAGCTCTTGCTGCAGCCCTGCTCAATGCACACAAAAGGTTTGGTTTTCTGATGGGTCAGCATGTGTCCAGTCCTGGAGCCAGAACACAAAAGGGACAAGCGGTGAGATGACTGGGACAAAATTCATGTCGTCCCCCTAGAGAAAGGGCCGGATCTCCCCCATCTTGAACATCTCCATCGCTAGCCACGTCTGAGCCCGCCCTGGGCAATCTAGCTATCTCAGCACATAATTGTAGGTGCCTCTTTCCTGAGGAGTCTTCCAAACGGTTCCCCTGGGAGGACACAATTCCTCCCCAACACATCACGTGTGGACGAGAAGTTGGGCCCTGATGAGCACAATCAATCTGTGGCCATGGGACCCCGGGGAGAGATCGAAGCCCTCCAGTGCCACAAGAGCATCAGGATGAAGCCCCCCTCAGCCACTAGCCCCAGCTCTGACTGCACTAAGGTCTCAGCCCCTTCTTCATTGGACTGGGAAGACAGGGCACTACCCCATCCACCAAGAACAAAAGGAACATTTCTGAGATTCTGAGATCCATGGAAAAGATTCCCTTTGGAAAACTGATTAATCAGGTACAGTAGGAAGAACCCCTTTTTCTGATTCACTGGGGAGGTGCGACAGCAGGACTCGCCAGTCTCTTCCCAGGTCCAACATGGGAGCCGCCCAATGGCTCGGGGCTTCCTCGGTCCTGGCGCTCTCCCTTCAGGCCCCCACAGCTGGCGTTTTTGGTTCCCCGGCCATTCCCGCCTCCCCTCCCAATTTTTCACAGCATCCTGTCTAGCCCTCTCTTCCTCCCTCTTGTCATGGCCATTGGTGCTCTTGCCCCCTCAGCGGGCTCTCTCGCCTAACTCGCCGAGTGACTGTTGGCACCGCCCTCAGTGGGGGGCTCGCCATAAGAATCACTTGCTACGTGCACCGAAATGAGCTGCTGGGCCTCAGGAGCCAGATGAAGCGGGAGAGGCTGCTTTCAAAGGCTTTCTGCTCTTGGACCCTCCAGGCCCACCAGAGGAGCCTGAGCAAGGGCCACCCATGGCCTCACATGGCCTTGAACAGCATCAAACTGTCTCCTGAGGGGGAGCAAAAGGGCAAACCCTAGAAGACGCCGCCCTCCCCCGCCGCCCGGCCTCCCTCCCCAGGGCACAGGGCCTCGCCAGACTCCCACATACAGGTGGTCCTGACGCTTAAAGGCCTTGCTGCAGATTTTGCAGACGTGTTTCCTCTCCTGGCTGTGCGTCAAGTAGTGTTTGCTAAGGGAGCTGGCGCTGCTGAACACCTTTCCACAGAGGCTGCAATCCAGGAACGGGTTCTGGGGGGAGCTGTGCTGCCGTTTTCCTTTCCTGGCACTGCCCGAGCTGGTCCTGCCTCCTTCATCTGCTTCTTTAGAAGCCTTCAGAACGCCCAGCCCCAGATCTGAATGGAGAGAGAGGAGCAAGTTACATTCAGGGGGATCCCAGGGAGGGGAGTTAGAACTCTGCCCTTGGAAGGGGGCTCCCCGTGTTTCTACCGCTCTGGCTCAGGGCGCCTCCGTTTCCCCATCTGCAGAACGAGACGCTCAAAGGCCACGGCCTGTAGGCCTTTCTCTGATCAGGGTGCGGACTCTTGGGCTGCAGCTTTTCCAGCTCCTTGACCCAGTGTGAGGGAGCGGAGGCCAGGCCAGCCTGGGAGGGCAAGCACTGCCGCCTGCTTACACAGCAGAGTGACCAACTGCACCTGTGGATCTGAGGTGCCCGACGACTGCCCGCTGCCCAAAGACACGCTCGCCACCCATCCTCTCTTCCTCCCTCCCTGTCTCCATCTCTCTCCTGTCCCACCCTCCCTCTAATTATGTTGAAGCCTCCATCTTAAGGTGATCACAGCCTTGGCTCAGTTTAGGCACATTTCTGGAGAGTGTTTCTGTCTATGGAAAACCAGCTAGAGAAAGAGAGGCAGAGTCCCCCAAATGCTGTCTCTTCCTCTTGGAGCCTCGTTTCCTTCAATTTTCCTAAGATAAAGACATTTCTCTCTTTTTTTAAAGGCCTCATTAATGACAGTGAAATAAATCAGTAGGCAAATCGTGTTCTTTACAAAGGCCTCAGTTTCCTCATCTATAAAATGGATTCTATTAGATGATTTTCTGAGGATCCTTCTAGTTCTAGATTTGGGATCCTCTAACTATGTCATGATAGGCAATGAATGAGTTCTGTGAACTTTATTCAAGCAAAGCATCTGAACTTCTTAGGAGACAACAGCGGCAATTAGCACTGATAAAATTTTTTCCCCCAAATAGAGGTATTTCAAAGCAACCTCTTCTGAGAAAAATAAATCAAGTACTTTTTTAAAAGTCTGATGCTTTCAGATTTTCAACCCAATTTCCAAAGAAATCATTAAGTGATTTCAATCAAATGATGGATTTATTCTTTGGCGGCAGCTGGCAGGTGAACCAGATTATTATTTAAACTACATAATTTTAAAATGTGCTCAGTTATTCCCTTTCAACTCTCGTGCAAAAGAGAAGGACGTTGGCTTGAATAATAGACTATCTGCATAAAAGGGAGTTTTTAGTCTCTGATGGAATGGGGAGAATTTTTCAGCCCCCAGAGATACCTGGGGATCCCACCCCAACCCCTGCCATGGCATTCCCACAAGACCAGTGAGTTCCCCCTCGATCTCTCTCAGGCTCACCCTGCAAGGAAGGCTGTGAGTCTGAGTCAGCATATTCCTCCAACAGCTTTGCCGAGTCTCCCTCCTTCCCTGAATACAAAGAGAGGGCATCAAGGTTGTCCTCCAGAGCCTCACTGGCCATATCTGGTGTTGGGAGGCCCGGGTCCAGGTCTAAGCTGCTCAGGCCAGCATAGAGCAGGTCTCTTGTGTTGGGGCACAGATCCCGATTGAGGGTGTCACTGCAGTTCAGCCCCTGGCTCTCTGAAAATCCAGGAAGATGCATCTCTGACTGAAGGGCACCATCATCCCCAAGGCTGTACTGGTCCATGGTGCTCCACTGCCACGTCTTAGACAAAAGCCACTCTCTGATTTCCAACAAGCTGCCAAGGCGAGATTTGAAACTGGGCAGAAAATAGCCTTGAGGTCCAATCCAAATCCTAAGGATAAACATGGAGCAGACAAAACTATAAGAAACCCCAAAAGGCATCAACCAGCTTCTTATCATGCACGTTGGAGTCATTTTTTGACCTTGTTCTCCTTGATCCCACAAATCCCATCCATTAGGAAGTCCTGTCATTGCTTCCTCTTCACACTCTTGAAGCTTGATCCTCTTCTCAGCAGCCCTCCCATAGACACTTTACATTCTAGTTAAATTAAATTACTCAGTAACTATTCCCACCCCGACCTGCCCCTGTCTCCTCTGAACAGTTGACTCACGGCCAGCATCTCCACTTATTCAAATCCCTTCTTTCCTTCACTTCAGTCCCTCATTCAAGGAAGAGGAAATGTGAAGGCAATCTTCCTTCCCCAAATGTCTCACAGTATTTTGTCTGGACCTTTCTTATTTATGAAACTGTTAAAATAGTGCCTGGCACATAACAGGTACTTAATAAATGCTTATTCCCTCTATTATCTTCTTGGTTTCCCAGTTATTCATATATATCCTTTCCTCCAGTAGATTATATCAGATGACCCTAGAAAATAAAGTCTGGGTCCTATTTATCTTTGTACCTCTACAGAATCTCTTTTGTGAATGAATGAATGGATGAAGAGGTCCAGCCCATTGCATACAGTCTCACAAAACAGCAGAGATGGAAGAGGCCTTGGAGATACATTGTCTAGTTCAGTCTCCCCTCGTTCTATAGAGAAGGGGCCCCGTCTATGCCCAAGGTCCCAAAAAGAGTTAATGATAGGGCTAGGACTTAAATCCAGGCCTTCAGACTAGATCAGAGTTTCTACTTAAGGTGACATAACTAGATATCTGTCACACTAGCTTCCTTCCTTTCCCAAAATAAGGAAAAACAAGACCATCTCCTCACTTTCAGGGCACAAAGTCCTCTTCTCTCATTTGGCAAATGAATAAATGGCAAATTGTCACAGGGAGCTTTGTGAAGCAAAGCATTTTATATAAATTCACTCATTAAATCACATGCCTATCATATTCAGTTTCCTTATCTTTTAAAAACCACCTGATTGGCCAAATAAGGAGTGAGGAATCTTTTTTCCACCAATGATGACAGGAGAAAAATAAATATCCATAAAGGCTCCAGACACATACCGTGCATTTCACGCAACAAGCATTTATGATGCACCCACTAGCATAAGGCACTTTGGGAAGACTGAAACAAAAATGGCAGACAGTACCTGCCTTCAAAACCTGTCCACTCCCCTAGGGAACACAAGTAAATAGATGGGCAAGTACAAGGTGGTTTGACAAGAGGGGCTCCTCCCCAGAGGAGGTGGCCCCCCAGATGTACCTGGAAGAAATGTTAGGATTCTAAGGACAGAAGAGAAGCTGGCATATTCAGAGTCTTCATTAATAGAGAAAAATGTCCCACTCAACCATTTTCTAAAGTAAGAACAGGAAATACATTCAAAAAGACAATGACAATATAAATATAAATGTAAGACTGTGTTAAATTTGGGAAACTGCGGCAATTCTTTGATGCTCTCCCTCACCTATCTTCTTCATTAATATTCTTTTGATGATATTACATAGCTGAGTCACAGAACACTGACCTCTGAAGATCTCTGACCTTACTGATCAAAAATTCAGGAAGCCCTTATAGCAAAGGAAAGACAATCAGCTCAGGGGACAAGGGATGACTTAAGATGTGACAGAAAACAGTGTTACAGTCCTCCCTTGGCACCCTTGAAACATTAAAATAATAAGAACTAGACTTCTAGCACATGAGTTGGATTTTCTTCTACAGAGGACTCACTCTTGAGAATTATATGGCTGAGAATTTCATAGAATTAGAAGGTTGAGAGGGGAATGGAGGAGAGAAGAAAGTGAAGATGTTCCCTAAAATGGAGAATTTACTGACAAAGAAGATCCTCAAAAAGGAGAGACCAGAGGCTTGAGGTCTACGTCAATCTGAAGAGAACTGTTCCCCTACCCTTCCCCTCCACCCAGGGGGAAGGAACATCAACCGTCCCGTAGTTGAATAGAGTTCTCCTTGGTTGCTCTACTTAGCCTTTCAAAGTACATTTTGGAAGATGAAGGTTTAATTTCCTACGGGAGTCTGGTGGGCTTCAGTGCCCCTCCTATACTGTGCTGCCCGGCCATCAGAGTCCCAGGAGGGCCCCTGGGGGCAACCTAGGCCAACCACCAATGGCTGACCCCAAGTCTCCTCTGCAACAAGTAGGTATCCCCAGCAAGTAGGTATCCAACCTCTCCTTGAAGACTTCTAGGGAGGGTGCAGACCACTTTCAGAATTCGTCTAATTGTTAGGAAACTAATCCTTGTATCAAGTCTAAATCTGCTTCATTTTCATTCACTTTCCTCACTCTACACGACCAAGCAAAACAAATCTAAACTTTCCACCAGTCTTTCCCCCTAACCATTCCTGAATCAGAGCCACCAGAATTGGCTTTATTTCATTTAATTTGGTTAAAAAAAATTGTTATCCCCCTGCTATGTGTAAATCCCTGCCTTAGAGATAAAATTTGCCTTCAGGATGCTCTCAGGGTTGGAAGAGCCCTGAGATGAGGTCACAGACAGCTGAAGTGGAGAAAGGGGAGAGCATCTTGGGGGATGGGGGGATAGAGAAATGAGAAGACCCTCTATGAAGGCAGGCATCCGAGGGCTTAGAACGGAGGGAAAGATTGCAAAAGGGGAAATCACTTCAGAGAGTCCATATAAGTCTGCAGATGGAAGCACGGGTGGGCAACGGGATGCAGAGAAGTTTTCACAATCCTGAGAGAGTAACAGCCAGCTGAGCATAAAGCACAGAATGAACTCAGGCTGGCAATGAATGTTGAAGACAAAAAAAAAGGCTTTGAAAACTCCTTTGGAACAAGGGAGAATCGAGAAAGGGGAACAGGGCCAGAAGTCAGAACCACTCGCCTTTTGGTTCTGTCTTGTGCGACAAAGAGAAGGATCTTGTGGGTATAGGAAAACACTTTGCAAACTTCTGTGCCTTTATCAAATATAAATCCTTCTGATTCCAACAAGTTAAATGGTGAGAGCTCTTAGGCCCTAAGCCTTCCCTTCTACAGGCTAAACTCTAAGACAAGGCAGGACTTGAGGCTCTTCGCTATTCAAGTCATCCTCTCGTGGACATTTCCTAACTTATCCATGTCTTCCCTAAAACATGGCGCTCCATCCAGAAGGCAATACTGCAGATCACAAAGGCTAATCAGGGTAGAGTATGGTGGGACTAGTAATATCCTCATTCTAGACTTCATTCCTCTATTAACAGAGCAAAGTCAGCCTTTTGGACTGTTGCATCACCTTTCTGGCTTAATTTTAAGGTCATATTAATTCCTATTAATCCCATCTTACTCCATTCAGCCCAAAATTTGAGCCTGTCAACACTGTTTTGGACTTTGCCATCTGGCATGGGATATCTGCAGACTTAGTAAAGTAAGCCACTAAGCCTTTATCTAAGGCATCATTTTTAAAATGATAAATGGCAGGAGACTAAGCACAGATCTGGGAGCTCTTCTACAAGAAACAACCTTTCAGGTTCACATCAATCCACTCGGATCATTCAGACAGGGGGTTCCACTTCACTGTTCTACCTTCCAGTGCCCTTGTCCATTTCCTCCATAAGGGTAGCATTAGCGACTGTGCCAAAGGCTCTGCTAACATAAAGTTAAATATAGTTACAACATTCCCCTCATCTCTTAAATCAATCAACATCCTCCATTTTCCAGATTTCTTTTTTACAACAAATACTGGGGAATTCCAAGGACTTAGAGAAGGTTGGAAGTGTCCTTGGTCAAGTTGTTCCTGTACTATGTCTAATAAGGCCTGAATTTTATCGCTACCTAAGGGCCACTGTTCTATCCACACTGGTGTATCAGTTTTCCATTGGATAGGAACAGGTGAAAGTGTTGGCAGGCCTTCAACAGCAGCCCTGCCTAAAAAACCAAAGTTTTCATTTTTAACCCTAATTGTTGTAAAATGTCTCTTCCCCACAGATTGATGGGGATTTTCTTCAACTATAAAAGGAGTAAAAATTCCTGTTTCACCTTCAAATATCCATTTTAAAGGGGTAGCATTAACTTCAGCTGCTATTGATCCTCCTACCCCAAACATGTAGGTGTCTGCCTTAGTCTTTGGCCAGTGACTGGGCCAGTTGGCACCTCTAATGACTGTGCGATCTGCACCTGTGTCCACCTGTCTTTCTAATGGCATGCCATTTATATAGATGGTGAGCATAGGTCGGTCAGCTGTCACAGCTGGGTTTTGCTGCTTGGAGTCAGAACGTGGGCGACTGTCACCAGATTGCTTATTAGGGGTCTGTATCACTCATCTACTAGTCTTGTGACATTATCAAAAAGGAAACCAAAGCTATTGTGCCATAAGCCAGTCTTTGGTATCACTGCTCCCCTTTCTAAATGTTCACCAGCCATTCCTAGAATGCTGTGAGAAATTAAAAGCCAAACTCTTTGGCCCTCGATTTGGAAACTCTTCTGCTTTTTCTTTAAAACTTAGTCCATACAAAATAGAAAATTTTGATTATATCAAATTGAAAAGTTTTTGTACAAACAAAACTACTGTAGACAAGATTAGAAGGGAAGCAATAAACTGGGAAAACATTTTTACAGTCCAAGGTTCTTGATAAAGGCCTCATTTCCAAAATATACGGAGAATTGACTCTATAATCAAGCCATTCTCCAATTGATAAATGGTCAAAGGATATGAACAGACAATTCTCAGATGAAAAAACTGAAACTATTTCTTAGCCATATGAAAAAAAATGCTCTAAGGTCATTATTAATCAGAGAAATGCAATTAAGACAACTCTGAGATACCATTACACACCTGTCAGATTGGCTAGAATGACAGGGACAAGTGATGCAGAATATTGGAGGAGATGTGGGAAAACAGGGACACTGATACATTGTTGGTGGAATTGTGAGTACATCCAGCCATTCTGGAGAGCAATTTGGAACTATGCTCAAAAAGTTATCAAACTGTGCATACCCTTTGATCTAGTAGTGTTGCTACTGACTTTATATCCCAAAGAGATCTTGAAGAAGGGAAAGGGACCTGTATGTGCAAGAATATTTGTGGCAGCCCTCTTTGTAGTGGCCAGAAACTAGAAACTGAGTGGATGCCCATCAATTGGAGAATGGTTGGGTAAATTATGGTATATGAATGTTATGGAACATTATTGCTCTGTAAGAAATGATGAGCAGGGTGATTTCAGAAAGGCAAAGCAAAGTTCACTCATTAAATCACATGCCAATCATATTCAGTTTCCTTATCTTTCTAAAACCCCCTGATGGGCCAGATCAGGAGTAAGGAACCTTTTTTCCATGAAACTGATGCTGAGTGAAATGAGCTGGACCAGGAGAGCATTCTCTACTTCAACAACAATACTGTATGATGATCTATTCTGATGGACACGGCCCTCTTCAACAATGAGATGAACCAAATCAGTTCCAATAGAGCAGTAATGAACTGAACCAGCTACACCCAGAGAAAGAACTCTGGGAGACGACTATGAACCACTACATAGAATTCCCAATACCCCTATTTTTGTCCGCCTGCATTTTTGATTTCCTTCACAGGCTAAATGTACACTATTTCAAGTCCGATTCTTTTTGTACAGCAAAATAATTGTATGGACATGTATACATATGTTGTATTTAACTTATGCTTTAACATATTTAACATGTATTGGTCAACCTGCCATCAGGGGGAGGGGAAAAATTGGAACAAAAGGTTTTGCAATTGTCAATGATGAAAAACTACCCATGCATATATCTTGTAAATAAAAAGCTATAATTAAAAAATAAAAATAAAACTCAGTCCATTGAATCTTCTCCTCTTCTACTTCTCCCCATTTTTTCAAGAACCACAAAGGTGGCTCACTAGTAATATCCTCCAGTACTTTCAATTTCTTAGGCCGCAGACTTCATCAGAGCCTGGTGACCTGAAAGGGTCATGAGCTACGCTTTAATATCTCCCTATTCATTGGCCCAATTATTCACCATTTTTGATTCTATCCTTTAGAACTCACATCTGAATGGAGCACAGAGGTTTGCCAAGTGTTTTTCCCATAACTACTAGGCTGTATTAGGTGGCTTGGAAATCTCTCCAAGATCCTTCTCTATGTCACAGAAGGCAAAACCAAAAGGTAAGTTACTCCTGGCCTTCATCCCCTCCACCCCAGAACCTCAGCCCTGTATTCTTTTTTGACCCTCCCTTGTTCCAAAGGAGTTTTCAAAGCCTTTTTTTTTAGGGGGGGGTCCTCAGCATTCATTGCCAGCCTGAGTTCATTTTGTGCTTTATGCTCAACTGGCTGTTACTCTTGCAGGACCATGAGAACTTCTCTGCATCCTGTTGCCCACCCGTGCTTCCATCTGTAGACCTATATGGACTCCCTGAAGTGATTTCCCCTTTTGCAATCTTTCCCTCCGCTCCAAGCTCTCGGATGCCTGTCTTCATGGAGGGTCTTCTCACCCCACCCCCACTCCCCAAGACGCTCCCCCCTTTCTCAACTTTTTTCTCCTGTGCTTCTAACTTGTTTCATAGCCATCTGTGAGCTCATCTCAGGCCTGCTCACAGCCAACAGTCAAGCTTTGTTTCCTCTTAGTACAGGGTCTTACACAAAACATAATTTTTAAAATATATTAAATGAAATAAACTCAGTTCTGGTGGCTCTAACCCAGGAGTGGCTAGGGGAAGGGAATAAAGATCTATATGGCTTCTGCCATGCCCCAAGCACTGTGCCAGGTACTTTTACAAATTATCTCCTTTGGACCTTACAATAGTCCTTTGAAGTAGTTGCTCTTTTATCCCCATTTTACTTTTGAGGAAACTGAAGCAAACAGAGTAAATGATTTGCCCAGGGTCCCACCACTGAGTGAGGCGGGATCTGAACTCAAGTCTTCATGAGTGCAGGCCCAGTGCCACCTGACATGAACAAAACCAGGAAAACAACACACATGAAGGCAGCAATGTAAACAGAAAGACCCGTGTGACTAAGCTGAACATTGTGTAATTAGTAGGACCAAGTTTGGCCCCAAGGAGAAATAAGGAGGCACCATGCAGGTCTGGACCTGCTCCACACTGATGGGCACCACTGAGGGGTTAGCAATGAGCATCCAGCTCATTCTCCTCTGTCCTCACTAGACTCACTGGGACACCAGTTTCAGTTCCGGACACACCGAAAAACGACTGGAAAGAGTCCAGAGAAAGGCAAACCAGGACAGCATGGAGTCCACATCATGAATGAATAGAACATTTACTAAAGGCTTACGGTGCCCAATGATGCAGATACAAATAGAAAGGAAATGCTTTTTGTTTTCTTTCTCATTGTTTTTTCTCTTTGATCTGATTTTTCTTGTGTAGCATGATAATTGTGGAAATATGTATAAAAGAATTGAACGTGTTTAACACATATTAGATTACTTGCTGCCTAAGGGAGGGATGGGGGAAGGAAGAGAGAAAAATTTGGAACATAAGACTTTGCAAGGAGGAATGTTGATGATTATCTATACATATTTTTTGAAAATAAAAAGCTTTTTTAAAAAAGAGAAAAGTGAACTGGGTCTGTAGCCCAAAAAGAGCATAAAAAAGGGAAAGGGACCTGCATGTGCAAAAATGTTTGTGGCAGCCCTTTTTGTGGTGGCAAAGAACTGTGGCTGCCCATCAGTTGGGGAATGCCTGAATTAGTTATGGTATAAATGTGATGGAATATGATTATTCTATAGGAAATGATCAGTAAGATGATTTCAGAAAGACCTAGAGAGAATTACAGGAACTGATACTAAGAGAAGTGACCAGAACCAGGAGAATACTGCGCACACTAACAACAAAATTATGTTCTCTTTCTAACAATGAGGTGACTCAGGCCAGTTCCAAAAGGCTTGTGAAGGAGCCATCTGTATCCAGAGAGAGGACTATGGGGATTGAATGTGGAGCACAACAGAGTATTTTCACCTTTTTTGTTGTCATTTTTTCTCTCATTTTTTTCCCCCTTTTTGATCTGATTTTTCTTGTGCAGCATGATAAATGTGGGAATATGTTTAGAAGAACATGTTTAACCTATATTGGATTACTTGCTGTCTAAGGGAGAGGGGAGATAAGGAGGCAGGGAGAAAAATATGGAACATAAGATTTTGCAAGGGTGGATGTTGAAAACTATCTTTGCTTGTATTTTGAAAAATAAAAAGCTACTATTATAAATAGAACAAAAAAACCAGAAAAGCAAGTGGCCCAGGCTGCCCTCAGGAAGCTCCTATTCTTATGAGGACATAGCACCCACAGAAGGTTGCAGGGACCACCCAGATGAAGAGGTCCCTTGGAGGACAGAAGGTACTGCCTCTTCCTGAATGTCATCCCCCCCGAGATAATCCAGTCAATTTCTGAAGCTGATCCACTGGGCAGGACCAAGGCATTTGGTCACAAGACTTTTCAAACTTTCTGAATCTTCAGGGCAGCGACCAGGCTGCATCTCCACAGGGGCATCTGCCCAGGATGATGGCACCAAGCACTGGGCTGGAAAGCTGGATATCCCCAAGATTCTTGGGTTCAGTGTCTTAGACTGTCTCCATCAGAGATGGTGGAGATGGTGGTAGAGATGGTGGTGGAGATGGTGGTCAAGGTGCCCAGCACATCCTGCCTCCCGCCTCTCCTTCAAGGTGCTTTACCCTTCAGGGACAGGGGCAGCTGGTGAGGCTAGCTGGCCAAACCCTTCCCAAAAACTGCCTCCCTGGATGACATCTCTGAAGCCTGGGCTAGAAGCAGGACCAGGTTCTTATGCCTATTACAGGAGCAATGGTTAAAAGTACTGGGTATACAGCACCTAGAGAAGACTTGGGCAGAATAGAATAGCTGTAGTCAAGGCATGTGGGAAAGAGATTAAACTTGTTGGCTGACCTCAAAAGGCAAAATCAGCAGATGGAGAAGAGGCTCTATCAGTTAGGACAACTGCCCCCCCCCAAGCAGAATGGGCTGAGCTGGGCCACGCCACCACCGCCTCCTCACCGTTGGCAGGAAATGAGCTTGGGGATCCCTTTCACAGACGGGCCAGCTGCCAGCTCCCCTCATCTCCAGGCCTGTGATGCTGCAGTTTGAATGTTTGGTTTGTTTGAGGGTTACCAAATACAGGGCATGAAGCAGGAAAGGTCTGTTCAGAATATAATAGTAAAAACTGAAGGGCATCAGTCAAAACTGTGGGGCCTACGTCCTTCTCCTTACTGGGGTACCTTCGGCTCCGATTAGAAAAATACAAATGTATACATCTCCACATCCCCAAGTATAATTCCAATACAGCTGAATCGGGATGCAGGAAACAGATCTTCAGAAACTTGTCTGAATTACCTGATGTTTTAAAGTTCTTTTTAATCCCACGGTACTGTCTTTAATTTTTTTTCTAATGCACAAAAAAGAACGAAATCTTATTTCCTTCCATTTTCTCTACTTAATTAGTGGAAGGATAAAAAGAATAGTGACCTCTTCCCTTCACTCCTCAACGGTTTGACAACACTTCTGGAGGTCCCTGGAGAACAAGTCAGGAGAGTAGCTGTAGCTCATGGTTGGGGCCCCAAAATGAACTTACTCCCACCTCTTCCTTATGGTTAAAGAAAATGAGCCCAAACACCAAAACTGTGCCCACTGCCTGAGAAATGCCTAACAAATCACGTCCGTGGATGCAGTGGAGAAGGAGCGTGCCGAAAGAAAGATGAACAACAAAGAGGAGCCTGGAAGCAAGCTGAGCCAAAGTCACAAGAGACTGTATGACTAACGATGACGTCGAGGACTGCCATACCCGCTCCAAAAGTCAAAAAGTGCCTGTGCTGGAATTATAAAGCTCAACAAGACTTGGAGGAGATAGGAGAGGATGTACTCCCCCACTCCATCCCTCAAGAAGGTGGGGGGAATGGGTATTACACACTATGTAAGTTGGTTTTTTTGTTGTTTTTTTTTACTTTTTTTCAACAGACTCGTCCATTGTGCTATTTTTCTCCTCTTTTTAAATCTTCAATAAGTACTATTTGTTATATGGGGTGGATTCTGGAAGGAGGAGAGGAAAGATACTAGGGAAAGCCAAGATGATGTCAAAACAAAAGCTATCAATAAAAATGTACTTAGAAAGGAAAGAGCTATCCCTTCCACATTGTGGGGCTTGGAGTAAGGCACGACACCCCTATGGTCAGCATAAAATTGGTCCTCCCTTCTAACCAAAACAACCCGAACTTTTTCTTTGATGGAGTGTTTACTCAGAGTAAAACTGAGGTTAAGCATTTGGTCATAGGCTCCAGATCGTCTGCCAGCCTGTGCATGTCATCTGGGGCTCCCGCAAAATCCCCCCCTAAATTTCCATTTAAGTTCTTGTGCCGACCTTAAATATATCAAAAACATATCAAATATATCAAAACCAGCATGGGGAAAGTCGCCCCCGCCGAAGGCAGGAGCTCAGGTAAAGAAAGGGACCCAAGGGTTAGTTTTGGCCGCCAGGGGGTGCCAAGGGGGCGAGAGCCCAGGGCCTTGAGTCAGGAAGACTGGTCCTCCTGAGTTAACTGCAGCCTCAGACATCTGGACTAGGTGACCCTGGACAAGTAAAAACTTGACCCTGTCTGCCTCAGTTTCCTCATCTGCAAAATGAGCTGCAGGAGGAAATAACAACTCCAGTTGCTTCTGCCAAGAAAACACCATAAGGGGGTCAAGAAGAATCGGACATCAGCTTCCTGGGCCCCTGGCTGGGAAGCAAGGGGGGGAGGGGGGAGGGGGGAGGGAGGAAGGGCCCCTTCTCTCCTGAGCCCCCGCCTGCCTGCCACAGGCTCTCCCTAACGTCTGTGCAGCGGGCAGGGAAGGACAGAACTCCTGACGGCCTCCCCAGCCCTCCCCACACTTGCTCCTTCTGTGGAGATCACTTCCCTCCAGGGGCCTAGAAGTGACAAAGGGACCATCGTCCCTCTCTCCCAATACTGATCATCGGCCTCCCTGCCCCAACTTCTACTCTACCTGCCAAAGAGAAACCAAAGTGACCCTTCTGGGCTCCTCTTTCCAAACTTATTTCACCAACTGCCTCTCCTTATTCTGGGCCTTCGCCCCCACCTCTCTCCAGATCTTGGAAGGCCCAGCTCAGTCGGCCCGTCTCTACAACTTCTCTATGTAGCTGCGGAACCTCACAGAAGCTGGGCTCTCAGAAGACTTGGTCTTGTCTTTGTCCCTAACATCCGGCACAAGGATCTGCTCACAACTGGTGCCTAATAATGCTAACTGACTGGACACTAACATGGGGAAGGTCCGAGGGCAAGCCCTGAGAGTGGACGCCTCTTCTTTTTAAAATAAAATAAAAACAAAATAGATTTTAAAAAAATCATTGATGGCCTTGATTTTTTGGATCACCTGAATTTCCCTGTTCCATATAACAAAGCTGCTTGATATTTTTAAGAAAAAAAAAAAAGTCGAAGAGGAAACAATCAATACGACCAACAATACATGAAAAAAAACAACAACCTAGTGTTCTACTAATTTTGGGGGGGGCCATCCATCGTCTATGCAAAGGAATGGAGGGAAGTGTTCCTCTCTTCTTTGGGACCCGAGCATGCACTAATCTCCTTTCTCAGTTCCTCTCAATTCCCTTCCTGTGGTTTCACAAGTATGAGACAGAAGGCAGTGCGGTGCAATGGAAAAGCACTAAGCCAGAGGGTTTAGGCTCCATAATATTTAGCGCCCTATCATCAACACTAGCATCTATTTGGAGTTTTCAGGTTTGCTAAGGGCTTTATACCTATTATTCCATCTGATCTCACAATAACCCTAAAAGAGCGACACTTTACAGGCAGGGAAACCGGGGCAGGGATCATAAGAGTCTTGCCCAGGAACACTGGCTAGTCCTGTGTCTGATATACTGAATCTGAACTCCACTGTGTCTGGCTCCAAGTGCCCCCTGCACTCCAACACCTGACGGTCACCTACCACTAGAAACAAATCCTCTCTGTGCCTTTTTCTTTTCTCATCAGTAAAGTGAAGACACTGGCCTAGATGATAAATTCCAAGGCTGTTTCAGGAGACGGTTCACCTTCTGTGGATAAAACTAGCTGACATTTTCCAGTGTTTTATGTTTAGCAAAGTGTTTTCTATCCCATTATCACGAGATCCTCATAACTGGCCTGTGTGCTGCCATTCCCATTTGCTGATGAAGAAACTAAGGATCCTGAAGGTCAAATCTGGGATGGGGGTGAAGCTGCCTCTGACTGGGCCTCGAGCCTCTCTGCAGAGGCATTCCTGCCACTCAGCCTAGCCTTGGGAGAACTCCCCAGCCTGGTCCTAAAGCCCTTTTCTGTAAACGACGCCCTTCCCCAGGATGCCAGGAGGCTGGTGGCTGGCAGTGCCCATTCTGAGGATTCTGCCAGCATCTCAAGCTGCCACCTCTAGCACCACCCTGTGGCGCTCACCACAAACTACCACGTGGCGTCACCTCTTCGTATCCCTTTCATCCAGAGGCTCTAGCCTGACAGACTGGGGGGCTGCAGACCCCCACGATGTGCCACCTTCTCTCCTGCCCCTCTGCAGCACAAAGTCCCACCCAACTTTTAAAAAGAAGGTCCCCTTCCTCATGAACTTTCCCAGATTCCTCCTTCTCCGGAACAACTTCCCCTCTGGCCGGAGGCGATGCAGGCAGGAATGACTGGGAATGTGGCTTTTCTGGGTGCTTGGGTCTCGCTCCCCCTTCCTAGATCCACGGTGCCTGCAGGCAAAGGACCATCTCTGCTCAGATACACCCAGCAGAAACTTAAAAAACTGTGGTTAGGCCATTGTGGTCACCATCCACTCGAGCATTTTCCTCATGACCGGGAGGGTAAAAGCTGCCCCCCGCTCAGCTTGGGCACTCCCCTGTGTGGATTGATGGGATTTTTAAATTAAGTTTCCTGAAGGCTCAAACACCTGCCTTTTAAAAAGTGTCCCTGAAGCTTTTCTGAGGGGCCCTGGTCCCTTTCTCCCTGCGGAATGGCTGCTCCATCAGGAGGTGGAAGGGGTCCGCTCTCAGGGGTGGATGGGGAAGATCGCTTGGTGCAGCGGAGGAACAACTGGTTCAAATGCGGTTTCTGTTCTGAGCCCCTGGGCAACTTTTACCTGCTTTCTGGGGGCTGTGGCCTCCCACCTGCAGGACTCCGCCAAAGCCTCCCGGGGCTCTCCCCCATTCCTTACTCAGCCCTAAAGGACACATATCTGTATGCATACGCGACACAATGTACTCTATGAGCCCGTGTCCATACACACATATTTACTATGTATACACATATATCATACACACATATACATTTACGAGTCTCTCTTTTTTACTTGGGTTTTAAGCTTCGTGCCTCATAAAAGGAGTGGCCTAAAAAGCCTAAAAGGGCACGTGTGACTGGAAAAGCCGGCTGAGAATGAGGATTCCCAAGGGCACGATTCGCTGTGCTTTTTTCAGTAAAATGTGGACAGGAACGGCAGAGGACGGGAAGGCGGAATCTAGCTTCTAGCAAAGTACCCAGGATACTTCCCTCCAGTTACAATTTCCATAAAGGGTGAAGAAAAGGGAAAATTCAAAGGGCAAATTCCACCTTTGATGACTTTTTTTCCACTCTTCATAAGCATTTTTGGTTTGGGTGATTGCACTTTTTTTTTTAATGGGGCAGGATAAAAGGCTGGAGCCACTTGGGAAAAATTAATGGGTTTTCAAGCATGTCTCGAGGGAGGGAGAAGAAACTGCTTCCCAGCCTTCCTCAAAATGAAACACTGACCTACACCAACCTGCGTGTTCCAGAACAACTGTCTGCTAAGTCACTGTACTGGGGGATCCCAGAAGGGGGCACTCATCCTGCTCTCGTCACTCACGCGTGTCTCTCTGTCCGCTTCTTCAACTTTAAAATGCCACCGTTGGACCGGCCCTTGAGGTGAAGGGAAAGCGAACGGCCCAACGTGGAGCCTGAGATGTGGGTTCCAATCCTGCGGCCCTCTTTTAGCGGCTGACCTTTTACAGCTTTTATGCTCGCTTCCAAATCTCTAAATCCAGGGTTATTCTAGGCTGCTGGCCGGCAGGGAGGGCTGGGGGAGAACCCTGGAGTGTTTTGCCAACACGTAGACGAGCCAACTGTTATTTAAGGTGCAAACAGCGGGCTTCCCGTCAGCTTTTCCGGCACCCCAAACAACTGCCCAACAACCTTCTCCTTCCCTCCCCCCTTGGGGCCTCAGCCTGCACTGGCGCTCTCCGGCCTCTTGCACCTGGCTAGGCCAGGGCCTCCCCTCCAGATTTACTGAAAGGAGCATCCTGGGGAGGAAAACTTCCACGAAGTGAGCAGACGGTTGGGGGCAGGGGGTGCGGCCAGTCTGCAGCTCGGTGCAATTCAATGACGGGGCACTGGGATGTGCAGGGAGCACTGAAGGGGGAAGCGGCGGCCCCTCACACCGGGAGCTCCCCGGGGCCGCAGCCGGTGGTTGCAGCTCGGTTTGGCGAGGGGCGAGGCGGCTGCCGGCGGCAGATGGCACCAGAGCCCCCTCCTCAAACAGCTTCAAGCAGGAGTGGGGCGGCGCGTTGGCCCCGCAGGGGGACCCCACTCTGCCCCCCACTCAGTCCCTGGGTGGCCCTCGCGGGCCTTGGTCTGGGACACTCACCGGGAGAGCCAAGCCGAGGCTCTGGGGGTCAGTTCTAGGCACCTTGGGGCTCACGAGGCGGCCAGGCCCACCATCAGGGGCTTTCCTCCAGGTGCCGGGGCCACCTTCACACACAAATCCAATTTCTTTTGCCTGCTCAACAGCTTTTCCCTCTGGTCCTGGAAGCGGGTGGTGGAAGGAAGGGGGGGGGATGGTCAAGTTAGGGGAAGGGGCAGCTGCTGGGAAGTCGACGGGGGCTCTGGAGGCCTTTCCCCGGAAGGGAGACGAGGCAGGGGGCTTTCGCTGAAGGAGAGGCTCGATCCAGGAAGAGTTTTTATTGGGGCTGGAGCTGGAATGTCTGCTTGGGGGAGGGGCGGCCGGCTGGGGAGGGCTATTTGGAGGGGGGGAGTGGGGGCGCCTCGGGTGGAAGGGCAGGGAGTTCCTGGAGGGGAAGTTTGTGCTGGAAATGACGGGTCTGAGCTAGAGGAGGAGGAAGGTCCTGGGAGGAAGAGGGCTATTGCAAGGAGCGGAGAGCGGGGCGGGAGGGGCTTTGCTGGGGCAGGCCGGCGGCCAGGACTGTGGCCCGAGAGCAGATCTGAGGGGGGCCGAGGGGGGAGGAGGGACGGAGAATTCCTGCTGGGAGAGTGTGCTGGGGGGGTCTGAGTTAAATTGGGGGCGCCCGGGGGGGCGTTTGCTGGGAGGGAATGCTAAGGAGAGATGCTAAGGGGGGGTCTGAGTCCGGGCAAATGCTGGGGTGGGATGCTCTCCGCCGGGAGGGGCGGCGCATTGAATGCGGGAGGGCTATGTTAAATGGCGGGCAAAGAGAAAGCGGCATTTGCTGGGAGGGGGTGTTCAGTGGAGAGAGCGGAAGAGGGGCATTGGTGGGGACGGGATGCTCTGAGGGGGGAGGGAATGCTCGGCGGGGGGCCGGAGGGGTGCTCCGGGGGTGGGGGAGGGGATGCTCGTTTAGGGGGCTGGTGGGGGAGGGGATGCTCGGCGGGGGGCCGGCGGGAAGGAAGGGTTTTTTGCTGGGAAGGGGTGCTCAGAAGGGGCGGGGTGGGGGGGCGATTGCAAGGCCTGGGGGTGCAGGGACGGGGATAAGGCCGCCTGAGGGAGGGGGGCCGGCCTGAGGAGGTTGGGGGGGAGGGGGCGGGTCTGAGGAGGTCTGGGGGGGGAGAAGTCGGGGGAGAGGGAAGGGGGGAGGGGGGCGGGGGCGGGGGCAGGAGCAGCAGCAGCAACCGGGTTTTACCCGCCCCCGGGGGCTCGCGCGCCCGCCTCGCGCTTCGTGCCTGGCGCTCGCCCGCCTGCCTGCCTCTCTCTCCCTCCAGGCTGCGCGCGCACACCACCCCCCTCGCTCCCTCCCTCCCCGGCCCGGCCCGCCCGGGCCCAGCGCGCGCTGCGTGCATGCGTGCGTGCTGCGCGGCGCGCGCCGGCGTACGTCGCCTGCAGGCGCCGGCCTCTGCCCCTTAGCCCGTGCGCGCGCCGACGCCTTGCCCTCTTCACATTCGGTTCCCACCCGGATTCCCGCGCGAAGCAATGGGGGGGCGGGGCTGCGTGAGTGGGCGGGGCCTGGGAAGGGAAAAGGAGTTTGAACTTCGCCTGGGGCGGGATGATCACGTGACGGAAGCCCGCTGCCGCCCTCTCGCGTGCCGGAGGGGCGAGGCTGAGAGTCATGCATATCACATGACTTTCCCTGTCGCTGGCGGACGGGAGGGGAAGCGATGGGTTTGGTCACGTGACTGACTCCGGTGCCTTTCCGTGTAAGGCGGAGCTGCGGAGCGTGGGGGGAGGGGAAGAAAGGTGGAACGGGGCGGGGGAGAAAGAGAAAGAGGGGAGGGATGATCACGTGACGAGGCAGGGACGCCCTGCCTAGACGGGGGAAAGGGAAGGCTCGGTGGTCACGTGGCAGGTTCATGCCGCCCCCCGCGATGGTGGGGGCGGGGCAACGGGCGGGCGGGGAAACCGTTGGGCGCCATTTTGTGTGGGTTCCGGGGACGAGGGGCGCGGCCTGGAGGAGAAGCTCCCTGAGGGACTGGGCTGTACCAGGTGGGAAGCGGAAAGACTTCGAAATCTTTCATTGGAAGACTTCCCGTTCCTGCTGTTTCCCGCCAGCAAGTCCTTAGCCCATCCCTGCCTCAGTTTCCCAATGTGTAAAGTGAGGGCATTGGGCCAAGACGCCTCCACGGACCGTTATGTGTCTGGAGCTGTCCCGGCCCGGTACCGCCGCGCCCTCCGTGACTTTGCTGCCTCAGTTTCCCCATCTGTCCAATGGGAAGGGGTGGGCCGGCTGCCCCTCTACCTACAGTCTAGTCGGGGAGGGGGACCCCAGCGCCAGTGCCTGAGAGCCGACCATCCAATCCGGGGATCCCCCCCGGGGCCCCCAGATTCCCACCAGGTTGCGGCAAGATAACCTCAAATCCTCGCGCAAGTCCGACTTGATCGCGGGGGTGGGGAGGGGGGACGGTAATAGAAGTGGCAATTCGGGACTTTTCTGAAATGCCATCTGGCCCGTGGCTCAGAAGGCGCCCAGCTCCAGGAGGAAAGGGGAGGGGCGGCGCTGATGGTGCTTTGTAGCCTGATACCCCACCCCCAAATCTCCCCAAATCACTCTGAGGGGTAAAGCAACTTTGGGAGACCAAGGGTGCTTCCTCCCTCTTAGCGGAGAAGTGGGGGACTACCGGTGCTGAGTGAGGCATGCTTTGTCGGGTGTGACATAAAGGGAGACTCGGGGAGGAGGAGCGTAGACAGAAAGGGCATGGGGAAGTCGAGGCCTGCAAAACCCTCAATGTACCGCATAATCCTGCTTTTGTTGAAATCTTGTTTCTGTATCTGCTTGGTCACCCAATAGAGCCCTTCCCAGTCCTGCCCAAGCAGCACCACCTTTAAAGGAAAGCGGTTCAGCACAAACCTGGTAACGCCCCCAAACCGTCCTCAAAGGCCACCGGGAATGAGGAGTTCAGTTTAACATTGCAAGGTGGAAAGAGTGGAGCTAACCTCTCAGCCCTTTTTAATCTTGCCTCGTCCTGTTTACTTGTGTCTGGGTTTATCTCTTGTTCCAAATTGCAAACTAGAGGGGCGGGGCAGGAGCCGGCAGTAGGGTAAGGCACTCGCTCCTTAATTTTTTCCTTTTTTTTTTTCCCTGAAGCAATTGGGGTAAAGTGACTTGGCCAGGGTCGCCAGGTCAGGCAGGGTTAAGTATCTGAGACTAGATTTGAACTGGTGTCCTCTTGGCTTACAGCTGATGCTCTATCCACTGCGCCCTCTAGCTGCCCCTCGGATGTTTCTTGAATTAGGGTGGGTGACAGAAATAACCAAGTGAGAAATGGGAGCTACAGCCCGCCCCAGATAGAAGTTTGTGGAGAGCTGGCAAGATGTTCCGGGAAAAGCCCGGCCATCCAGAGAAGAGGGTCCTCGCCCACTGGTTAGCCAAGCACATAGAAATAGAACAGCATTTGCCAGGCTTAACTAACAGTGTGACGATGAGAAGAAAATGGAGACACACATAGAGAGCTAACTTCCGTGTCCCGCAGGACTGCACGCCGAAGGCCAACCCGGACCATGTCACTGATGGCCGTGAAGGACAGGTCTCTCCCCTTACTTCCCAACAGTCACACCTCCTGCCAAGGTCCTGTGCTGCTAAATTAGGGACTTAAAAAGTGAATCGGGTCCCTGCCCTAATAAAGTGTACAATCTCCCTGGATAGGGAAATAAGACTTTCATTTGTTTAACATTCAACAAACATTTACAGAAAGTAAATGTAAGAGTGCTGGGCTTAGGTTGGGGATATGACGAATATATATTACAAAGACCCTACTCAGCCGAATCAGGGAGACAAATACATTAAACACTTGACATATTAAGCACTTTCTATGAGCCAGTGCTCAAAAGTTATAAAAATAAGCAGGAAACGGTCCCTTGGACTCAGAAGTCTTGGAGGAGACATTTACAAAGAACCGGAATTTACAAAGACTATGTTTTGAAAGAATTTGGGGGGGAAAGAGCTCACTGGTTTTATAAAGGAGAGTGCATTTGGGCTAGGACTTGAAAGATGGGAAGTGTTTGGGGGAAAAAGGGAAGAAAGGAAATAGGAAAACTGGTAGCATGGTTCTCTGAAAAGGAAAAGGAGCAAATCTAGTGGAGAAGTGGAGATGAAAGAAAAAATGAATGAAATAAAAAGATTTTTTAAAAATGTGACTAAGTGCCAGAGGAGTGAAATAAACTCTTAAATAGGTATTGAGGGGAGGGATCAATCATTGGGAGCTATTGTAATCCAAGAAAGCTTTATGAAGAAGGGCTTCATGGCCTGGACTTGGAAGACTGGGCCTGATTTTTAAATGGACATCAAGTTTTTTTTGTTTTTTTAATTGCTTTTTTCAAAACACATGCAGAGATAATTTTTCACCACTGACCTTTGCAAAACTTTGTGTTCCAATCTTGCCCCTACTTCCCCCCTCTATCCCTTCCCTAGATAGACATCAAGTATTTCTGGAAATAAGCTCCCCAGTCTTCCTTGCAAGTCGGCTCCAAATAGAGCCGATTGTGCATGCTGGAAGGACTAGCTGGGCCTCTGTTGGCTATCCCCTTTTTATGTATGATATGGGAATGTCTATAGTGAGTTTGGGGGGGGGGAGGGTACTACATTCTGACTGACTCACTTCTAGAATCAGACCAGCTACTACATCTTCAGAGGTCTAGGGGTTTCCCAAAGGGTTTGAAGATACTTCTGTCATTGACTCAAACTTCCACTAGTTGTGCTGTGCTCTACTACATACCATTAGGTATCGGTGATCAACAAGCTCCCCAGTTCCATTTAACCACTTAATTAGGGGTATCTCCTTCAATGGTACTATAGCAAAAATACAAATTCCCCAATCCTAAAGAGGAACATTCTTTATCCCACCTTGTTTAAGATTAGGTTCAAAATTGGTTCCATTGTTGTATAGCATTGGTCCGACTAAATTTACATCAGATGAGTCCTCTCATTTACCCCTAACCTGAGTCAGGGCATCAGGACTGAGCTGGCTGCAAAAATCCCAACAAAACCCAAATAACTCACCTAGCCACATGCATTAAGGCTGAGCTGGCTGCAAAAGCACCAACAAAACCCACACAACTCACCTAGCCACATGCTTGCTCTCCTGACTTTTAGAAAAGGTCAGAGCCTCTAAAAGAGGTCAAGAGCCAAAACCCATTTCAAAGGACCACAAAAGCGGCCCAAGACTTCTCCCCTTGCTGCATGGTTTCTCACTATTAGCAAAAGATCCCAAGACTTCTACCAAAGAGCAAATGGCCAAGCGTCTTCTGCTTACTGGTCCTCCAGAGGAGGCTTCTACGATTCAACAAAGATCCTCCAGTTCACTAAGAGACGGGCAGATTTAAACCAGTTATAGAGTGCCTCTGGACATCTCTCTTCCTGGAAGCTCCCTAGCCACCTCCACTTGGAAGGACCATCCACAGGTGCTTTCCACATGTGCTAATCCTTTTACAAGCATGCAGGCATTTATCTATGAATGTCACTAAACAATAGGAGAGGGCATTGCTAAATGGTTAGTGAAATATGTAATTAGTGCTATGGAAATTCAGAGGAGAGAGAATTCCAGGTGGGCCTCGGGTTAGGAGTCAGGAAGACTTTACAGTGGAAATAGACTTTAAGCCAGTCCTTAAAGAAAGATGCTCAGTGCTTATAGAGCAGTTGGCGTCTAAGACCGGAGTAGAAGCATTTTCTAACCAGAAGATTTTGTGCAATTTGCAGCTGAGCTTCAGTTTAAGGGGCAGCGATATTGCCAGGACCCTGAATTGAGAATCGGGGAGCCTGGACTTTTGTTGACTCAGCATCTGATGTGCTGTGAATGCGCCTAAGCCAATGTTTCGGGGGACATGATGGCAAATACCTGTAATCCCACCTACAGGGGCGCTAAGATCTCCTGATTTATACGTTCTAAGCTATGGTCTGTGCTAATCAACTGCCACACAAAATCTGCACCAATATGGTGAGTCTGGGGAGTGGGGAACTGCAGGCTGCCTGAGATGCTGTGAGCCAGGCCAGGTCCAGGTCTGTAGAAATCCAGATTGGGATCATTTAGCAGTAACCATTGTACTTCTCAGTCTGGTTTAAGAAGAACCAGCCTTTAAAAAATGATCAGACCGAATGGTATATTATTTCATTTCTTTCCCTTCTTTCCTTCTTTCCTTCCTTTCATCACAACTTGTTGTAAAGGAACTCCTGAGCTATCTAGTCCAACTCCTACCTGAAGAAGGATCCCAGTGAACTATACATTAATTTAGAAAACCACAAATTAACTTTGCTGTCATATTTTTTTTGTTAAACATTCCCCTCATTCAGAGACCACCCTAAAAAGTTTTGAATATGTAACCTATGTCAAATTGCCTTCTCAATAAGGGGAAAAAAGAGGGAGAGAATTTGGAGCTCAAAATTTGGAAAAAAAAGTTAAAATTGTTTTTTACATGTAATTGGAAAAAGTAAATTTTTTTAAAGAATTTAAAAGATGCTTAAAAAAAAAACAAAAACTAAACTGTGATACACACACCACTACTACCCCCTCCACAACAAACAGCCTTTATTTGGAGATCTTCAAGGAAGAGGAAGTCACTACCTCCCAGAGTAGCCTAAAAGAACTCTTAATTATTAGGAAATTTTTCCTAATAGCAAATCTAAATTCACTCCTTTACACCATTTATGTCTACCCTGTGGTTCTAAGAAGAATGAGTGATCTCTTTAACAAAACAGCTGTTCAAATACACAGTTATAATATTCCTTTTGAATATTCTCTATCATAAATATTTTGTTCCTTCGATCAGTCCTCACATGAGATATTTTTAAGGCCCATCCTGGTCCCTCTCCTCCCAATATTCCCCAGTTTCTCAATGTCACTAGAACAGAGTCCACCTCTCTAGTTTTGAACATTGACTATGGGTGCAGCCTAAGATTACATACATTTTTTGCTTGCCCTATCACACTATTGACTTAGACGGAGTCTGTAATTCACCAAATTCCCCTCTCCCCACTCCAGTTTTTCAGATAAGTGCTATTTAAATCAGTGTGTGTTGGGGATTCATCTCTGGCTTCAGATATTATAGCGCCCATGTACACCTTCCATAAGAATTATTGTAAAGTACAAAAACAAACCCTCAGAAAGGTTTTCAAAAGATGATGCATTGAGATGAATGGTGCATTAATCAAGACACAGGATCATCATGAAGCTGCCCCAGCAACTGCTAATTCACCAAAATATGCTTTTAATTCCTCAACTATATATTACATAGGAAACATTTACCAGGTACAAATTACTGAATATTCGAAAATACATGAGACTCATACTCTGCTCACAAGAAACTTAGCATCTAATGGGACTGATGAGTATACAAACTACATGGAAAGAGTGAGATAGGAACAAAAGAGAGATCCATGAAAAGACTCACTAAGAGTGTGGACAGAAAGAGAGGGTTCCAAGGCAAAATCTTTGGTATGTTCCCTCAGGCAGTGGGTATGAAGTGGATAATGAATATGTGAAGAAGTCTGAGAAGGAATGGTATGACTCAAGAAAGGAAAAGGAAGCAAGAACAATGTCAACAGGACCTTCAAAGGACAAGGTGGCATAGTGTCAGAATCTGCAGAAAAGTCAAGAAGTAAGGGGACTGAAAGGAATCATTAGACTTGGAAATTGGGAGAGTTCTGATGATCTTGGAGAGAGAAACTTTAGGTAAGTGCTGAGGGTGGAAGCCAGATATGGATGAGATTTAGAAGTGGAAGAAGTGGAGACACTGAATGTAAACAGCTGTTTCAAGAAATTGACTAAGAAAGGAAAGATATAAGATGACAGCCAGCAGAGGTAGTAGGATATAATAAAAGGTTTGTTGTTTTTTTTCCCAAATCTGGCAATAGATAATGCTGCTAAGCCCAAGGGACTGGGCACTTTCCCATTGCTGTTCTCCACTAAGGTGACCTTCTCAACAGACCCACAAACTTGCAAAACTAAGTTCCAATTCTGAAGGAGCATCTAGAGGAGGGAGGGTCAAACTTTTTTCCTTGGACTCTTTGGATCTCATTTATTTCACTTTAGGGAAATTAGCTTGGATTGTAACCCTTGTCTAGTGTCTTCCTAAAGGGAGACATAGAAAGGTGTTCATCAAACACTACAATTCAAGTATGAGACAGGTATTTTCTGTATAAAAATGAAATGCTAAATTCACTCAGAAATGTGTATTGACAGGAAACAGGATTCAGCAACTTAATTTATAATTACTCTTATTGCAGGTTGATTCTTTAATTTCATCAGAACATAATATAGTTTGTGAGACTCCTAAATAATTATTCATTCTACATTTGATCTTTGCATTGCATGGTCTTCCTCAGAGTAAATGCTTTCTAGCAGACTAGGTGAGATTTGAGTTTTTCCTCAGGTTTCAGACCACTGTCATCAAAAGGCAGTACAGTAACTACTAGGGATTCCTTCAAAAATGCAACTGGTGTTGATTAAGGAACTAGGATTTCTGAACCTCTTCAGTTGATAAGGTTACTTACAAGCTTGGACTCCTTCGTGTCAAGATTAGTATTTAGTCACCAGGAACAGAAAACGAGATACCCAAAAAAAAGAGGAGGCAGCTGAGACTGGAGCTCAAACTCGCCTCTCTGAGTGAGCACCCTCCCCCTTTTCCATTCTGGCTACCACCCTTTCCCATCCTTCTCAGGAAGTCACAGATTACACAATACCCCTCCCAAAGGTTGAAGGAAGAGATCTAGGGGCAGAATTACTTTTCTCAAAAGTTACTGACATTTTCCACTCAGCAGCTAATAGGGGGACTGTTTCATCAT
The DNA here is from genome assembly GCF_048593235.1 of Sminthopsis crassicaudata. Lineage (NCBI taxonomy): Eukaryota > Metazoa > Chordata > Mammalia > Dasyuromorphia > Dasyuridae > Sminthopsis > Sminthopsis crassicaudata. Next base: position 638,903,215 of record NC_133619.1, on the reverse strand, counting down.
CTCATTTTCAGATTCCTTCAGCCCTGATTCACGTACATGGCTGACAAGTAGTAACTCTCCTGTTCAACCTTTGGTCTCATAAGGATGAGAGAGATTTGAATGTGTTTGTAGGAAGAAGAAAAGTAACCAGTAAGTAGGGAGAGATTAAAGATTAGAAAGGGAAAGATAATAGTTTGGGTAGAGTCTGCTGGAGAAGATGAACTAGGATTAGATAGAGAGCCTATGTAGAAATTGTGAAATACAATTGTATGCACAGCTTGTTATGCTTGTATAGAATTGATTGATATAGATATGGAATCTATGTCTATGTCTATATGTGCTCTATGAACAAGGCAGAATTGTAGTAGCTTAAAAGAAATGTGCAAATATAGAGACATCTCCACTCTAAATGTTCACATGAACTAACTGTGCCTGTTCTTTCGGAGTGTTTGTCTGATCAGTCACAGTCATTGGACACACTGTACCTTGACCTCAACATAATGATGTCATTTTGGTCTTTGTCCAGAACAAAGGACAGCCACCATAAGCAGGGCTTCAACTAAAGTCAATGAGAAACATCAAAGAACAAAAGATATCATTAAAGAAACATAGGCTAGGGGAAAAAAATGGTATTATCAAAGGCAAGATAACAGGTGAATGGTGCTTTCTTACTGATATCCTTGCCATGTCAAGAGAAATCAAGGAAGGCCTTCAGCACATTGGATGGGCCCCCTGTGATAAACTTATGGGAGGACGTGAACAGAAGTGGCACAGGATGGGTAGACGAGGAGGGGTGCAATCTGCATCACTGAACTAATCTCATTTAAATAGGTAGGGTCATAGACCCATTTTAAGCATTTTAGCATAAATGGGTGTTCTATTTTTTTTTCCAAAGGTTTCTGTTTTCACATATATTTAGATAATCATATAGTTTTTGTTTGTAGCCTATGTATCCAGTACCTCATGTCCTGGACTCATATGGTCTAGGTCCAGTCTTGGAAACTACACTAAAAAGGCCACAATCTCTTTAGCTTGTATTGTCCCCTCCCGAAGATTATTCAGAACAGTATAATTCATATCTAGATCTCTACATATCTGCTTAGATTTTCCACAAGGTCCTAAAGTCCTCTCAACTCACTACTACCCCTGATTTAAACTCCCCTTGGAAGAAAAATAAATGTGGGACTGCCAGACAGATATCACCTCCATCCCATTAGAACTTTATCATCCAAATAACTCAGTGTAATAATATCGGCGGCACCCTAGAGCCCTTTTGGTGGAGCTGTGAAATGATATAGCTATTCTGGAAGGCAATTTGGAACTATCCCCAAATATTATTAAGTTGTGACCCAGCAATACCCCTACCAAGACTTAGAATGTAGAACAAGACCCAAGCTCTTGGATTGTCGGCAACGTGAATATGGGACGTGGCATATTTGGTACAAGGGTCCAATTTTCATTTTTTAATGGTTCCTTGGAGATGGGACGTCAAGGGGAAGAGATAAATGCTTGTAAAATTAATTTTAAAAATCATTGTAATAACAGTCAACCTGACATAGTGGAAGCAGAATCTGTTTCAGAATCAAGAACACCTGGTTCAGATTCTGTATCTAACCCACTCTGGCTATGGGACCCTGATCAAATTTCAGTGCCTCAGAAAAGTCTCAAATATTATAAACTGCAGAACAAGTAAGATTTTAAATGAATGAACGGACGAATGAATAAAAGAGCAAATGAATGAATAAGCATTTATCATATGAAAGACTCTGCTAAGTGCCTAGGATACAAATATAAAAAGTAAGACTGCCTTCAAGGAGATGATAATCTAATGAGGAAAGAAAATTGATCTGGAAAATCACAGAAATAAGGAGCTGATCCTCCCTTTTCCAAAACTATTGAATTACTGTGCCCAAAGTAAGTGGGGGAAGGTAGAGTGTGGACAGATATCAGCAAAACTTGTTCCCTGGGTAGATGAAGTCCCTTAGAAGTTGAGGGCACGGGTTGGGGGGAGCTTGTCCAAAGGGCACAACAGCAGCAGATTGGCAATAAGCTCTGGCAAGGTGTGGGGAGGACAGCTGGGTCAAATGGGGGGCAGGGCCTGGACCCCAAAAGTCAGGTAGGTATGTTTTGAGCTGTCTGATAGGAGAAGCTGTTATTGTTTTATGTTTACTCTTTCCTGATTTTAGGTGAATGAGTTCTAATACAAGCTTGCCCAGACTCTCTGGGGGCCTTGGCTACAGCTAAGGTTCTGGTGGAGAGATTTCAGGGAGATCTTGTGTCCTTCAAGCCTGGGCAGGAGAGGAAACCTGGCTTGACCCAGCAAGAAGGGTCCCAAGGAGCCTACTAAAGGCTTTGGCTAATTGATAAGGGAGAGCCTATAAGTGGGGGGCTCACCACCCACAATCCCTCAGACCTCTGAAAGGAAAAGTAATGGGTCATTCTTCCAGGCCTTCCTAAGGCTTGCCCTGAAAGTCCTTTTCTTGCTCCATGAAGTCTCCCTTCATGTATTTCTCTGCTGCTGGACACTCCTTGCTGGGCCAGCCCCTCTATTCCCATACTGAGGGAGGGGTCAGCTGCAGTCTTGGTCATCAGCTCTTGTGGTCCTACAGTCAATCGTACATAAGACTTCCCCATCTCACAGGACCAGCCACTCAGGACTGGAGGTGGGCTTGAGGAAGTTTCCATGTGGCTCTGTTGGGAGTAGCCTGAGAATACTGGAACGTTCCTCAAGAATGGAATGCAGCTGGCCAAAGCTCCCCATTGCCTTAGGAGGATGGATCTCTGAAGATAGGAGATAGCTGGAAGAGCTGGAAAGATAGGAGAGCTGGAGGTAACTGAGGGATCAGCAACAAGCTGCTCATTTTACAGACCAGGAAAAGGAGGCTCATCCAGGTACCTTCAGCCAGGAGTGTCTGAGGGAGGATTTGAACCCAGTTTCCAATTCACTCACCAAAATGCCTAGGAATTACTGAGGGCTACTCCTGAAGCTTGTGTTGCCCAGGAATCTCTCCACTTTTAACTAACTGGGAGGCCGGGGTTCTGGAACAGCACTGAGGAAGAATCCCTCCCAGGCCCTGTGGAAGAACACTTATCCGTTTCATCCACGAAAGAGGCAATAAGGATGTTTGAGGCAAGGAAGCTTCCTTTCCCCCCAGTAAAGCTGGTATACTCTCAAATTCTGGAGGGAAATCAAAAGGGAAATGCCTGAGTTCACAAAGAAGACCCTTTTTTTTTTTTTTTTTTTTTTTTTAGGTTATACACATTTTTATTATTTTTTAGGTTATACACGTTTTTATTATTATACATGTTTTTATTTTTTAAAGGTTATACATGCTTTTATTATTTTTTTAGGTTATACATCTCCCTTTTATTATTTTTTTTAAGGTTATACATGCTTTTATTACTTTTTTTAGATTACACATCCTTTTTATAGGTTATATACCCTTTTATTATATATATTTTTTAGGTTATACATGCTTTTATACATTTATACATTTTTAGGTTATACATTTAAAATATAAATTTGTTTTTATACATTTCCATATGAGTCACGCTGGGAGAGAAAAATCAGAAGAAAAGGGAAAAATCATGAGAAAGAAAAAAAATGGGGAAAATAATATGTGTTGATCCACATTCAGTTGCCATACATCTGTCTCTGGATTTGGATAGCCTTTTCCATCCAGAGTTTATTAGAATTGCCTTAAATCACCGATTTGCAGAGAAGAACCAAGTCTGTCATAGTTGATCATCACACAATCTTCTTGTTGCTGGGTCCGATGATTTCCTGGTTATGCTTGCTTCACTCAGCTTGAGTTCATGTAAATCTTTCTAGGCTTTTCTAAATTGATTATCCTTCTTTCAAAATTAGGCTCCTGATAGGTAGAAGTGATCTAGAAGCCAGGATTTGAATCCTCCCTCAGACCAGTGCAACCATGTCCACCTTGGACAAGTGACTAATCCTGTATCTCCCCCACCTCATTATTTAAATTTATTTATTTATTTTTTTTTTTGCTGAGGCAATTGGGGTTAAGTGACTTGCCCAGGGTCACACATCTGGGGAAGTTGTAAGTGTCTGAGGTTGAATTTGAACTCAGGTCCTCCTGACTTCAGGACTAGTTCTCTAGCCCCTGTACCATCTAGCTGCTCCTAACCACCTCATTATTTTGAGGATCAAATGTAATATCTGTCAAGTGGTTTACAAACCTTAATCCCTATAAATATCAGCCATAGTCCCCATCAGCAAAACCCTGCATATCAATATATGCTAATGAAAATTATTCTAATATGTGGCACCTACTGTTTGTCAGACAGTTTCTAAGTACTTTACTAATACTGAACCTCCCAATAACCTTGAGGGGTATATTAACATCTCAAAATTCTAATGGTTTTCTTAATTTGAACTATCGGGAATTCCTGGTATGAATCTCACTTGGTCACAATTATTTGGGGGGGGAGCATTGTTATACTCTCTTGGTCAGTGTAAGGGAGGGGGTTCGCCCTCCCCCCATAAGGCCCAGAATGTCATCAATTATAAGGTATTAATGAGGTGTTAAGCTGACTCTAGAGAAGTTGCTATTCCCTGATTTCTTTATCAGGTGTTAACATTTCTCTTGAGTCAAGAAGGGAACAAGATTGACTGAGAACCGGCCCTGTCTCTAGGGGCTTTAAATAGCTGAATCCTGAAGAGCTGAAAGCTATTAAGGCCCAGGGAAAGTATGGTGAGATACCCTGGCTTAAGCCAAACTCCCAGGTCTTTGTGAGGGAGCTCAGGGGTTCTCTCGGTCCTTCTCAGGGTCCCTCTCCCCCATGGAGGATGGATGTACGGCTTGACACCTTTGTAAGAGCACAGTTGACATGTCCTGATTGGTTTCAGTGACTGGCTAGCATGGAGGCTGCTTGGGGCTCAGGAAAAAGCAGTCTTGTCACAGATGAGAGAGGATGACAGAGTACCCTTGGCCCTTTTGGGGATTCCCTGTCCTTTCCTGTTGCTGGGGGAGACAGGGAGAGAGCAATGGTGAAGGTCAAAGCAGAAAATTTGTGTGGCTGCCTTAGGCAAGAGAACGCTGAAATTATGTACTCAGCTAAATTTTTTAGAAATTTTGTTAACTTTTTGGATGATCTTTTTCTTTTTTGCTGAGGGGATTGGAGTTAACTAGCTTACCCAAGGTCACACAGCTAAGGAGTGTTAAAAATGTCTGATTTCAGATTTGAACTCAGGTCCTCCTGATTTCAGGGTTAGCACTCTATCCCTTGCACTATCTAGCTGCTCCCAACTTTTTATTTTTACATCACCTTCATTTCTCAAAACATCCTTCCCTCATTTCCCATCCAGAGAGCCAATCCTCTTAACAAAGAAGAAAGAAAAAGGAAGGGGGTGTGCAAGCAGTTCAGCAAAACTAAGAAACCAATCAAGCTTAGCAGTCTATACAATGTTCAGCATCTGTAGTCCCCCACCTCTAACAAAGAGTGAGGTACATTCTCATATTCTTTCTTCAAGGTCACCCTTAGCCTAATTAATGACTGAGTATTCATTAAAAAAAATTTAATAAAAGCTTTTTAGTGTCAAAATACAAAGTTGGTTTTTAACATTCACCCTTGTAAAACCTTACTGTGAAAAAATATTCTCCCTCCCTTCTCCTCTCCCCTTCCCCTACACAGCAAAAAATCCATTATAGGTTAAACATGGGCAGTTCTTCTAAATGTATTTGCACATTTCTTTATTATCCACATTCATTTTAAAATATATATTTTCACTTAATATCTTATTTTTTCCAATTACATGTAAAAATCATTTTCAAAATTCATTTTGATAAGATTTTTGAATTCCAATTTTTCTCCCTCTTCCTCTCCCTCTTCCTGCCTTCTCCTCCCCAAGATATCAGGCAATCTGATATAGATTATACAAGTGCAATCATGGTAAACATGTCCACATTAGGCATGTTATGAAAGAAAAATCCAAACAAAGGGAAAAACCATGAAAAACCAACAACGACAACAACAAAAAACAACAAAAGTGAACAAGTGAAAATAGTATGTTTTCATCTGTATTCAGACTCCAGGTCTTTTTCTGGCTGTGGATCATTGTCTTGGATCATTGAATTTCTGAGAAGACACAAGTCTATCATAGTTGATCACTGCACACAAAGTTGCTGTTACTATATACAATCTTTTTCCTGTTCCTGCTTACTTCACTCAGCATCAGTTCATGTAAATCTTTTCAGATTTTTCTAAAAATCTAGCTGTTCATCATTTCTTATAAAAAATAATATTTCATCACAATCACATAGCACAACTTGTTCAGCCGTTCTCCCAATGTATGGTGGGCATCTCCACAATTTCCAATTTTTTGTCACCACAAAAGAAGCGAGTATTCACTTTTAATCTGTAGTAGTTCTTATTTATATTGTTATAATCATTATAGAAATAGTTTTCCTTTTCTTTGTCCTTTGCTTCATAAAAGTCTTATAATCATTATAGAAATTGTTTTCATTTTCTTTGCCCTTTGCTTCATGTCTTATAATTATTATAGAAATTGTTTTCCTTTGCCTCATATAAGTTTTATAATCTAAGTCTCTGTTCACATAAGTTCATATAAATCTTCCCATGAATCCCAATATTCTGCATTACAATCATATTGTCACAGTTTGTTAGGCTTCCACTATACTGTTACAGACTGTGTTTTCTGAACATGGATCAGAGACTGGAGCACGGAGAACTCCAGAAATGACAGCAGTTGGATCACTGACAGAATTCTTGAAGAAGCACATGGCAGAGAGGCCAGCTTGTACACACTGTTCCTGACCCCCCTAAAACCTCATGGAGAAAAGAAGCTTTCTATCTCCTAGGCAGCCTGATCCCAGAGTCCAGATCAGAAAGACAGCTCCAGCAGCTCCAGGACTGAAGGGCTTTTAAAGTGAAGCCAAATTTGAAAGGTCTCAATTTGGAAAGCTTAGCATCAGGAGTGAGATGAGACTTTCCAGTTGGAGAAAGGGGAGGCTCACCCACACTAGGGAATCCAAGGAGTCCAGGGACTTGGGAAATCAAGTGAATTTATTACAGTGATTGGAGCAGGAGAGTTAGTCCTGTGGAAAGGGGTGCTGCTTGTTCATCAGCCTGAGATGTGACTGCCTGCCTTATGGCTGTGAGGTTATGGGCTGCTTGCATATTTTTGAATTTGTTTGTGTGTTCTGTGGGATCTTGGAAACCTTTGAAAAAAATCTTCTGTTTTTATTCATTGGTCACGAGTCCTTTACATTGTCTGCATTTTCTATGGGGTGATGTAAGTAAGGTACCCTATATCCAATGGACTTTTATTAACCTGAGTTCTTGTGTAGGAGCTGGGGACCCTGTAACCTCGTCAGCTGACCAGCAGAGCCTAGTCACAGGCATATTTGTATTTGTAAACCAAGCATCCAATACAGTGCCAGACACAGACACAGAGTAAATGCTCAATAGAATGCTTGTTGAGTGATTGGTTGATTGACAGATTTCCCTGATATTTATTGCTCAAGTCTAATCTCTTTATCTCAGCACTTCTGGAATTTCCAAATACTTGTAGAGCTTGAGAGGCCCAGAGAGTCCTCCAGCATCCTGTCTTTCCAGAGTCCAGGTTTTACTGCCAGCAAAATGTTCCTTGAGGAACTCCTTTTTTGGGAACAGAAGCAGAGACTCGTGGTAGCTGGCAGCCACGACATAATCCTCCTAGGTGCTACCAAAGCTATATAGGAACTGAACTGAACTTTGAGCCCAATCCAAAACTTTTCAGAGACTGAAGTGACCAGAGCAGGGGTTATGCTCCCAAGTGCTAGGGGGGATAGGTTTATATTAAATGTTCCTCTGCATTCTCACTCTTTTTGTTGTGGTTTGCTTGCATTTGATTTTCTTCATCATTTTCTTTTCTGATTTGATTTGATTTTTCTTGTACAGCCAGATAATTGTATAAATATATTGAATCTAACATATCTTTCTGCCATGTTTAACATATATTGGACTACTTGCCATCTAGGGGAGGGGGTGGGAAGAGGGGGAAACTGGAACACAAGGTTTTGCAAGGGTTAATGTTGAAGAATTATCTATATATTTCTACACATGTACATGGGACTGTAGAACTTCTGTGCAAAGAGGCTGGCGAGACCATGGATGATGTCTTCACTTGCAAGTGCATTGGATGGAGGTTCAAGTCTCCCCCTTCTCTCCATCAGAGCCTGGGGGCAGGCTGACTGGTCATAGCCCAGAATGTTGTGGGTGCCCTTGGAGGCTTCCATGCTTGACAGAGCTCTAAAAACCCCCGCACTTCCCTGTTTAAGACAAATTCTCATCATCTCCCCATTCCACCAGGGAAAGGCTTTGCATGCTGGGGGTGGAGGGCCCTCCAATTCATCAAAGATCTAGACCTGTCAGTCACCCTCTGCCCCCATTAGCCTATCTATGGTGGGGGAGGGGTGACCGACACCTCTGGGTCTCATGAGGGCCGTTCATTCATCTGTGGTGTCCACCTGACCTATTCCACTCTCCCCCACAGCTCCAAGGAGCTGCAGCGTGTAGTGGCCAGCTTCAATATCCTCATCTGCAAAATGGGAACAATATCAGCACCTCCCTCCAGCATTATTGTGAAGACCAAATGAAAAAACAAATGTCAAACACCTAAATGTTAAAGTGCTATGTGAGTGCAGGCTATGCTGTGATTTGGACACCTTTTGACCAAATATCAGTCCTGGGGCTGCACCCCCACACAGGGCAAAGAAAGAGGAAGAGGACTCATGTTCAAAAATACCTATAGCAGCCCTTTTTGTTATGGCAAAGAATTGGAAACTGAGGAAAATCCCATCAATTGTGCTGTATTGTACCATGAGACGTGAGGAAGGGGATGGTTTCTCAAAAACCCAGCAAGACACATATGAACTGATACAAAGTGAAGTGAGCAGAACCAGGAGGACAACTTGTATAATCACCAAACATCGTAAAGAGAAACAATTTAGGAATACCATTCAAAATAATGATCTAAGGGACTCGAGGGGATTCCTGCTGTTCCCCCCCCCCCCAAGAAAAAAGGGACTTAAGGTACGCTAAAGAAATTTTGGTTCGATTAAATATGTTTCTAAAAAGATTTTGTTTTTCTTGCTTTCTTAATGTGTGTGTGTGTGTATGTGTGTTTGTAGGGTGGGAGAGAAGGTAGATCTTAATGAAAATAAAATAGAATGTAATTTTACAATAAATGTGAGGTACACCTAAGCTACATTGGAGATTTCCTGGAGTTAATTTCAGGTAGGGACATAATAAGTTAATAAGAGAAAATTCATCTTTTTCTTTTTTTTCTTTCTTCCTTCCTTCC
>NC_133619.1:638879612-638893887 GCF_048593235.1 Sminthopsis crassicaudata | reverse complement strand
TTCTTTCTTTCTTTCTTTCTTTCTTTCTTTCTTTCTTTCTTTCTTTCTTTCTTTCTTTCTTTCTTCTTTCTTTCTTTCTTTCTTTCTTTTTTTCTTTCTTTCTTTCTTTTAGAAATAGCTCACTGTGTGACAGAGAGGAAAAGAAATACAAGTGAAGTAAAACCTAAAGCTATCAAAATGGGGGATCCATATTATACCTGGAATGGACTCCCATTTCAATTCTGCCTTTTTAAACCCTTTATTTTCTTCAAAGCTTAGCTTATGTAACACTTCCATAAAACCTCCTCCGAGCCTTCCATTTATTCATGTCTCCTCCAGTTATCTTTTATTCACTTATTTCTGTTCTTGTGTCTCCCTCTTAGCAGTAAAATGTAAGCATCTTGAGGGCAGGGCCTGTTCTGTTCTGTCTTGGTCTCCCTAACACTTAGGACATGCCTTATACCACAGAGTAGCCACATAATCCATGATAGAATTGAATCGCATGAAGTTCCCCATGTCCCATCATGTTATGGGGGAACAAAAGAAGGATAAAAGGAAGTCCTGCTCCCAAAGGGCTGAGAGCCTGCTGACATGGATAGAATGAGAAATGAGTAGAGGGGTAAGCACTGAGTTGGGCAGCACTGACAACTACAATTGAAGAGGAGGCAAGGTAGAGACTACAGGGGGACCATCTTTTCTTCTTCTTTATTACTTGAGAGATAAGAGAATATTGACGCCTCAGCTTTTTTTTTTTTTTCTAATATTTTGATAGCTTTGGGTTTTACTTCACCTGTATTTCTTTTCCTCTCTGCCACACAGAGCTATTTCTAAAAATGAAGAAAGAAAAAGCAAAAAAGAAAGAAAGAAAAAGAGAGAGGGAAGGAAGGAAGGAAGGAAGGAAGGAAGGAAGGAAGGAAGGAAGGAAGGAAGGAAGGAAGGAAGGAAGGAAGGAAGGAAGGAAGGAAGGAAGGAAGGAAGGAAGGAAGGAAAGAAAGAAAGAAGGAAGGAAGGGAAGGAAGGAAGGAAAGGAAGGAAGGAAGGAAAGGAAGGAAGGAAGGAAGGAAGGAAGAAGGAAGGAAGGAAGGAAGGAAGGAAGGAAGGAAGGAAGGAAGGAAGGAAGGAAGGAAGGAAAAGAAGGAAAGGAAAGGAAGAAAGGGAGGGAGGAAGGAAGGGAGGGAGGAAGGGAGAGAGGGAAAGAAGAAGGGAGGGAGGAAAGAAGGAAGGAAGGAAGGAAGGAAGGAAGGAAGGAAGGAAGGAAGGAAGGAAGGAAGGAAGGAAGGAAGGAAGGAAGGGAGGGAGGGAGGGAGGGAGGAAGAGAGGAAAGGAGGAAGGGAGGGAGGAAGGAAGGAAGGGAGGGAGGAAGGAAGGAAGGAAGGAAGGAAGGAAGGAAGAAGGAAGGAAGGAAGGAAGGAAGGAAGGAAGGAAGGAAGGAAGGAAGGGAGGGAGGGAGGGAGGAAGAGAGGAAAGGAGGAAGGGAGGGAGGAAGGAAGGAAGGGAGGGAGGAAGGAAGGAAGGAAGGAAGGAAGGAAGGAAGAAGGAGGAAGGAAGGAAGGAAGGAAGGAAGGAAGGAAGGAAGGGAAGGAAGGAAGGAAGGGAAGGAAGGAAGGAAGGAAGGAAGGAAGGAAGGAAGGAAGGAAGGAAAAGAAGGAAAGGAAAGGAAGAAAGGGAGGGAGGAAGGAAGGGAGGGAGGAAGGGAGAGAGGGAAAGAAGAAGGGAGGGAGGAAAGAAGGAAGGAAGGAAGGAAGGAAGGAAGGAAGGAAGGAAGGAAGGAAGGAAGGAAGGAAGGAAGGAAGGAAGGAAGGGAGGGAGGGAGGGAGGGAGGAAGAGAGGAAAGGAGGAAGGGAGGGAGGAAGGAAGGAAGGGAGGGAGGAAGGAAGGAAGGGAGGGAGGGGAAGAATGGAGGGAGTAGGAAAGAAAGAAGGAAAGAAAGGAAGGAAGGAAGAAAAGCAGTTAAATAAAGCTAAGCAGCACATTATTTTCTAAGAACTTGGACACACAATATTATATTGCTGCTCCCAGCACTCCTGACTACATATACAGATGCAGGGATTTTTATTCCTATTTGACTGATGGATCCTCCTCACTGAGTTCAGGAAAGCTATCACCTGAATGCTGGCATTGACTTTTCCTGAGATCACAGAACTACAAGACAGGCATTAAAATGTGGCTGAGTCTCAATGGGCAAGCTAATGAAATTTCTGATTTTGAGGGATCAGAGAAATGACTTGTCCAAGTTCTCATGGCCATTTAGCCCCAGTACCAGGACCATCAATCTGAAATTGAAAACTCTTTTCCCAGGTAACCACTGGGCTCCCTTCACACATGAGCCCCTCAAAAACTAGCCCAGCTTCGAGAAAAAGCCAGTCTCAAGCCCCCACAGTGAGTTTCCTTATAAAGGCAAAGAAGAATACATTTTCCAGTCAAATGTTATACCTGATTAAGTGACAAGAAAATGATTTCTCAAAAGACATGAAATAAAAACTAAATATTTCCCTATCCCCTGTTTTTCCACAGGGGATAGAAGAGAAAATAGGTGTGATCCTATGAAGCACCAGAATGCAGGAAACATGACAAGAGCCGTATTTGGCTCCGGCCTTGGCCAGGTAAGCACACCTAGATGGCTTTCTGCAGACTGTGTACATCCCTCTCCAATAGCGTTTGACCACATGCTGCTCTCTGCTGCTCTCTTCTGGCTGAAAGAAGGTACTAAGCCTCTCCTTTCCTGGGGAGAGTTAAAACCTTTGTTGTTGATTTGTTGCACCACTTAAGCTGTGCCTAATCTCCTTAAGTCCATTTGGAGTTTTCTTTTAGTTTTTTCTAAATAGCATTTATTTTATTTTCCCAATTTTTCTTCCTCCTTCCCTCCCTCCCCTCTCCCCAAGGAAGCAGCAAGCAATCCGATGTAGGTTAAATATGTGCTATCCTTTTGATCACATTTCCACGTTTATCATCTACAAGAAAAAGCAGATCGAAGAAAAAACACAAGAAAGAAAAAACAGACAAACAAAAATGGCAAAAATACTCTTCCATTCCCATTCAGTTTCCATGGTTCTCTCTCTGGTGTGATTAGCATTTTCCATCCCCCATTTGGGGTTTTTTTTGGCAGAGGTACTAGAGGGCTTTGCCATTTCCTTCTCCAGTTCATTTTACAGATGAGGAAACTGAGTCAAACAGAAGGAAGTGACTTGTGCAGGTAAATATCTGAAAGTGGATTTGAACTCAAGTCTTCTGACCCCAGGCCCGACTTTATCCACTTTATTTCCTAGCTGCCCCGGGCTAAAGTTTTACATGATTGCTAAACCTAACCAGGCAGCTCATAAAAAGCTGCTTGGGAGCTTATGCATGTTGTGGAATAATGAGATTGGATTACAAGGACTTGAAAACTGGATGACAGCACTAACTAGTTGTATGACCCTGGGCCAAAGTCTGTCTGCCTCAGTGTATTTATCCATAAAATGGGAATCCCTTCCCTCCCAGTATTGTTGTGATCTTCAAATAATACTGTATGTTACAAACCTTCAGGTTCTACTCATACAATTGTATTGAAAGAAATAAATCATTTTTATTATCTGTAAGAACCTAGCTTTTAACGTCTTCAAGGGATGGAACTATGTTATGATTCATCTTTGCAGTCCCGGCGTCAAGAATGGAATTTTTGCACAGAGTAGACCCTTACAGAATATATAATTTAACTTAACATTGCAATAACTCAGTCTGGATTCTGCTAAAGGACTTAATTTTTTTTTAATTTTTAAATTAATTTTATAATTATAATTTTTTTGACAGTACATATGCATGGGTAATTTTTTTACAATTTTTTTATATTATCCTTTATACTCACTTCTGTTCCGAATTTTCCCCTCCTTCCCTCTACCCCCTCCCCTAGATGACAGGCAATCCCATACATGTTAAATGTGTTATAGTATATTAAAAGACTTAATTTTTAAACAAATATTTTAATCTTCTCCAGTTACATGTAAAATAACATTTTTTTTTGCTAGATCCATTTTTATTTCCATTTGAATCATATTAGAAGAGAAAAATCAGAACAAAAGAGAAAAACTATGAGAAAAAAAAGGGGAAAGAAAGAAAGTGAATATAGCAGGTATTGATTTATATTCAGTCTCCCTGATTCTCTCTGGACGCGGATGGCGTTTTCCATCCACAGTTTATTGGGATTGCCTTGGATCACTGACCCGAGGAGAAGAACCAAATCTGTCATAGTTGATCATCACACAGTCTTGCTGTTGTGTATAATGTTTTCCTGGTTCATCATCAGTTCATGTAAATCTTTCCAGGTCTTTCTAAAATCAGCCTGTCCATCATTTTTTATGGAATAATATTCCATTATTTCCAAATCTCATAATTTATTCAATTCTTCCCCAATTGATGGGCATCTACTCACTTTCTTTGCCACTGCATTTTTGCCCACGTGGGGCTAAAGGGCTTACTTTAATGAAGTAGAAATAGGAATACTTGGAGATTAGCATATACCTTGTTCATATTCAGTAAGTCAACAGACATTTATTATTGTATACTTCCTAGAACTAGACCCTAGACTTACAAAGAAGAAGAATTATATAGTCTCTGCCCTCAAGGCTCTCATTTTTTAGTGGAAGATGTCACAACATGTCAAGGAATTAAAGAATATGATGGGGGAAAGATAATAATGATACTAATATAAGTAGAGTATGGTAAGGTTTACAAAGCAGAAGAGGGATGGATGGCATGGGATGCTACGGTTGGTGTCCTTCTTTATAGGAGCACCAAAATGAGTCAAGTTACAGCGTCCAATTGTGGCTGATCAGACCAATGTGGGATGCGCTGCCACAGTGGGGGGGGGCGCAACTAGTCCCTAAGAACATTTGGGGTGGACTCCCCAACTTTGCGCATCTTGAGTTTCTTCTGGGCTCATTCAGCTCTACTTTGCTCATAGAGCACAGGGCTCAGAGGGATAGGTTCACCTTGGAGTTCAGGTGCAAGTGGCAGCTTATCAGATGATCCCGGACATTTGCTCTCGGGGACAATAACAGCTTCCATGTTACCAGGAGTTCTATATATATCGTTGGTATGTTGGGGGGATTAGGGAGGACAGCCCTGAGCAACTGAGTCTCTGCCAGCCCCAGGGCAGCTGATGCAGAACAACCAGGTTTACATTTGTTAAACAAGGGGCAAAGGCATTGCCAGGCCCTTGGTACTTCTTTATGACTTTTTTTGATGGGATTTGAGGGTGGAGGCTGGTCATACCTTCAGAAAGCTAGCTCTCTAGGTCTAGAGATGACCCAGCCAGAGGGCTTTGTGGAGAGTGACCACTGGCGGTATATCTAGTGTATCTTTGGACAAAGTCGGCATTGGTTTTCAGCCACATCCTGCTCTTTGTGAGTCCTTGTGGTGTTCTTGGCAAAGATGCTGAAGGCGTTTGCCATTTCTTTTTCCAACTCATTTGACAGATGAGTAAACTGAGGCAAACGAGATGAAGAGACCTTCCCAGAATTACACCTTCTACAGAATCACACTGTGATACCCACCAATTATTGAGAGAATCACTCTGTGTTTTTCTGGTCCATCTATCAGAGTGCATCAGGGCAGGGCAGGGGGGTGGGGGGATAAGGGGGAATGTTTCTTTCCATTCTACCATCTGCATAATGCTTTGTATCAGAGACACTTTCCAATAGAAGACATCTCACCTGGTCATTAGAGGTAGCTCCAGTGAATATGATCACAGGTAATAGAAAAGAGAACCAGTTATAGAGTCCAAGGAGAATTAATTAGCTCTGGAAGCTATATAGGGGAACCCCACTGAATGACCTGTCCAGTGGAGGTTCTGTAAGTGTTGTTATTCAATTGTTTTCCAGTTGTGTCTGACTCTTTGTGACCCCATTTGGGATTTCTTGGAAAAGACACTGGAGTGGGTTGCCGCATCCTTCTCTGGGACATGCCGTGAATTTCTCTGGTTCATTTTACAGCTGAGCAACTGAGGCATCTTGCCCAGGGTCACACAATTAGTAAGTATCTGGGGCCAGATTTGCACCCACTCACCAAGAGGAGTCTTCCTGACTCCAGGTCCAGCGCTCTCTCTGCTACACTGTCTAGGTACTCATCCATCGCTGCACTCCACATACAGGAGAGCAATAGGATGAGCCCTTGAGAAAGGACCTGAAGGGACCTGCAGGGCCAGAACCGTGGTGGAGTTGTTTAGCCGTGTCTTCTGTATGTCTCTGCCTCATCCCTACGCGGCCCATTTTGTATATTTATGGGAAAGTGCTCCCCAAACATAAGGGAGTGAATTGAGTTGAGTAACATCTTGTTAAGATGGTTCTTACTGTGTCATCTTAGTAAATGCCACAGTTTTGAATTAATTGTGACCATTGGCCAACTATTAAAGACGAATCCACTAGTGGGAACTCCTAAGTGATAGTTTTTGATCGGAAACCCACAGGGTGCTGTTTAACCCTGAAATAATTACTGTTCTATTAGGGGCCCAACCCACAAATGTGAGTGCCCAGTCAGCGCTCCTTCCAACCACGACCTGTTGCCCGCCTTCTGCATGTTGTCTTATTGATGTGATTCCTGGAAAATGGGTGTGTTAAGTAAATGTCCTTAGTGTGGCACAAATGGCACCCGTTAGATGAAGATTAAGTTTCTTTTTTAAGGAGAAGTGGAGACTCTCCACTGCTGCTCCTGAATGAAACCTTGTCCTGTGCTGGAGGAAGCGAGAGGGACTTACTTCCCTATCACAAGAATCACTTAAGTAAGCAAGACCGGTCTCCCAGAAAACCTCCCTTCCTTATCCAAGCCCACGAAATTTCCTTGCACTTAGGCGAAAAGAAAAACAGGAAAGAAGTACTGGGAGTCTGATTGTTTGCTGTTGGCCAGAGCTGGTCTTCCGCGTGGCTGGGGGAGCCGATAACTCATGGTGATCTCTGGAGGAAGCCATGAGAAGCAGGAGCTTTTAGGACAGAAAGAGACCGCCATCCACCTGCTCCAGCCCTCTCATTGACAAAGGAAGCACTTGATTACCTTCACTTAGGTAGTAAGGAACAGAACCAGGATAAAAATCCAGGCTGTTTTGCAGGGAAATTTTGGGGGGGGAGTTCTCTGATCAATATAGTCTAACTGGGCTCTGGTTTCATTTGCTCACTAATAACCTCATGGAGGTGACATCCACTGCACCTTGAGGAGGAAGATGCTTCCAGGGATGCTTTGAAGGGGGATTTGTACTGTTCTGTGCTGCCTTTGTCCAGAGTCTTTAACAAAAGGAGTGGTCAGTCTCAGACTTGGGCCTAATATTAAGGAACCCCTACGGGACCCAAGAGGTGCAGTCCCTGGGTCCTCTTCCTCCTCCAGGTGCAGCCGATGTCACTTCCATGAGGTTATTAGTGAGCATGAGCAAGTGATTCTGGGCCGGGGAAGGGTCAGTCCACCCCCAGAGCCGATCCTGTCCCTCACTAGAAATTTGCTGTATTTTCCCACCTTCAGGAGCAAAGGGAGAGAGATCCAGATGAAAGTCGTGTCTCTTTTATCGATGAAAAAGTGCCCCACTCCACTGTTGCTGTCCTGGGGTGAGAGAAGATCAAAGGGCCTGGAAGGTTTTGTGGCATCATGCAGATAAGGCCCTGGGCCTGGAGGTGGGAACACCTGAGTTGGAACACCGCCTCAGACACTTAGTGGGCCACTGGATAAGTCATTTAAACTCTGCTTCAGTTTTCTCATCTGTAAGATGGGATAATAATAGCACCCCCCTCCTAGGGTTGCTGTGAGGGTCAAATAAGATAATTGGAAAGTGCTCAGCCCAGTGTCAGGCACATAGTAAGAGCTAAATAAATGCTTGTTGGGATCGTTGTTATGATTATTATTACCAAAGTTACAAATCCTTTCAAAGTTGGGCTGCCACATGGCCAGAAACAGCTGTAAAATTTATCTCGCCCAGAAAGGCCAGGCACTGAATCGCCGTTTCCCTGGAGTTCCCCTTGGCAGACACGGCAACTTCTGTTACACTTTGGGGGGTTCATTTCTGCCTTATTTGTGAAATTTAAGAGAGATGAGCACAGATCAGATACCAGCAGACCGAGGTAGGCCCCTAGCATCCAGGTGAGTCCCTGGTCTACTTCAGAAACTCAAAGAGGGGTCCGGCATACGGCGCTGACATGTTTGGATTCCACCCCCCCCTCAGGGGAACACCAGAGGTACCAGGCAGATAACCCTGCAGCCTTCTGGAAGTCCCACCTGGCCCCAGGGAGCCTGGCAAATCTCTAGCCCTGTGGCACCTACCACCCGAGGGGACCCTGCCTGGAAGGCCCTGACCAGGGGTTGCTGGAACGGTGATTCCTTTCTCACAAGATATGTGCTGTCTAAATAAGGAGCAGAAATATCCAGGGCAAAGTCCAGCTCTTTCATCTCCCCCTCATCACTGCAGGGCTGGTGATAGTGTCTGGGGCCTACCAGAACAGGCCTGGAGGCAAGGGGAGCTGGGTACCAGCTGTACACTACTGGTGGGACCCAGTGGGGCTTTCCAAGTAAGTCTCTTCTGTTTTTAGCAAATTAATCTGAATGAACAAAGTCCAACATGTCACTTTCCAAGCTGTCCTGCTTATCTGTGATTCCTCCTATTTCTTCTTGTGCATTAAAGAAAATTCATTACAAAAATTCCCTAATAACCCCCTTTCACTTTCCTTATACTCTTTCCCTCCTTTCCTCCCTGTCCCTGTCTCTCTCCCTCTCTGAATCTGTCTCTGTATGTCTCCCTCTCCCTCTCTCTCTGTCTCTGTCTATTTTGCTCTCTCTTTTTGGTCTCTCCGTCTCTCCCCTCCTTTCTCTGGCAGGGGGTACCCATCTAGGTCTCCCCGCACCCACAACAAATACCTGTGGAAGAACAAGAAAAGCTCCAACATTGGCCATGAATGACTTCTTGGGCCCATTAACGCTCTCCAAGCGGATAGGTAGCAGGTTCCATCAGGATTTCTCTGGAATTGTGGTGGCCCATGACATAAATCACCCTTCCAAAGTCTTTCCAAGTTGTTTTCCTTTAGAACATTGTTGTATAAGAAGGAAGTGAGCAGAATGACAAGAAATTGTATACAATAGCAACAATAGCATGGAGAGAACTTTGTGAACTCTGCTCAACACAATGATGAGTTATAATTCCAGAAAACTGATGATGAAATGCATTATTCACATCCTGAAAGGGAAATGAGGGTCTCAGAGTACAGAGGGAGGTTATGTTTTGTTTGATTTGTTTTTTTGAGGGTCTGACCAAAGTATAATTTGTTTGGATAATAAATTTTCATATTGGCAAAAAAAGAAGAATGCCGTTGTAAAAATTGTTTTCCTGGTTCTGTTCACTCTGCCTTAGTTTATACAAGGTTCCTCTAAAATCATCCATTTTGTTACTTCTTTTCCATTATATATTTTGACCAAAATTTGTTTAGTCATTCCCTCATTGATAGGTACCTCCTAGGCTTCCAAGTCTTTTCTTTTTGATTTAAAAAAGGGAGGAATACTATATACAAATATATTTGCACATCTGGGTCCTTTTCCTTTTTTTTTTTTTTTTTTTTAAATCTCTTTGGGCCATAGGCCTAGCAGTGACATTACTGGGTCACTGAGCTCAATTTAATGACATTTGGCCATGATTCCAGATTGCTTTCCAGAATGCTTGGATCAACAAATTTGCAGCTCCACCAATAATGCATCAGAGTGCCTGTTTTTCTGTAGCCCCTCCAGCATTTATTTTCCTTTCTCATGATCCTTCCCAATTGGACTACGTGACACAAGACCTCAGAGATACTTTAATTTATATATATATATATATATTATAGCTTTTTATTTACCAAATATATGCATGGGTAATTTTTCAGCATTGACCCTTGCAAAACCTTCTGTTCCAACTTTTCCCCTCCTTCCCCCCCCTTCCTGTAGATGGCGGGTAGTCCCATACATGTTAAATATGTTAAAGTACATGTTATAATTTGTTCTTTAATAGTGCTTTGGAGCACTTTTTTCATAGAGTTGTTGATAGCCTCTTCCTCGGTAAACTGCCAATTTAAATCCTTCAGCTATTGGGGTCTAGGCAACTCTAATTTTTGGACTATAAATGCCCGGTACACAGTAAGAGCTTAATCGCCTAATCTCTATTTGTCTATAAATTGTTGATTTCCATTGGGAGAGAGTTTAGGCATCTGGGGGTTCACAGTACCAATGACGTACAAGTTCAGTCGGTATTCGTTTATCAAGGTTTAGATTTTGCTGCTGCTCCTCAAGTTTCAGGAACATGGTCAATTCTTTTCTCCCTTCAAGAGGCTGAATGTTGCCCAAAGACTTCCCTTCTCCCTCTAGAGGGCTGAGTCTTAGAACCTTCGAATTTGGTTTTGCCTAGTGGGGGACCCAGAGGCTGGTATTGCCAAGAAAATCCCATTCGTGTTTCTTGCTGTGGATCGGATTGTGGGATTGTGCTGCCCCAAACTAGACCTAAGGCCTCTGGTTTCTGCCTTCCCTCCAGGGGCCTTTCCAGGGTGGGAAATCATTCCTGAACAGATCTGACTCAAATTATTAGCACCTGTCTCCTGTCAGGAGTTTCCCGCCCCCCCCTGTCATATGGGCTTCCTAGGCCTGATTGATTGAACGCAACATTCCCAGCTGCCACAAGGCTGGCCATCGAGGTGGGGAGGAATCCATGACAGACTAATTACCTGTCTCCCTCAATAGACCTCTTTCCGATCATTGATCCTCTGCTTGAACTCATTCTTCCATGATTAATATACCCCCAACCAAGAGGAGCAAGCTCAAACTGGCTCAGAAAGCCCATGGTAAAATTTTCACTGCTAGCATTTACACACCCAGAATGGCAATTGCTACAAATTAAGGTATGATTTATTTTGTGTGTGTGTGTGTGTGGATTGCATAGATTTAAGAAAATGATGGATTTGTACATGTTTAGCCTATATTGGATTGCTTGCTGTTGTGGGGAGGGAGAGGGAGAGACTTTGGAACGCGGGGTTTTGCAAAGATGAATGTTGAACACTATCTTTGCATTTATTTGAAAAAAATATTATTAAACCAAAAGAAAATTTTGGAAAAAATGAAAATTAGCTTTAAGAGTATATCCTGGGGCAGCTAGATGGTGCAGTGAATAGAGCACTCATCCTGGAGTCAGGAGGATCTGAGTTCAAATTCGATCTCAGCTGTGTGACCCTGGGCAAGTCACTTAATCCCAACTGCCTTGCAAAAAAAAAAAAAAAAAAAAAAAAAGAGGTTCTCTGTTAGGTTCTTACTAAGTGCTAAATCTATACTTAACAATTCTCTAGTTCACACCTTTGGTTCTGGCCTTTAAGGGGAGTTTACCCCTTTGAACTTCTGAGGAGGAGTTTACATATGAAAAGAAGTTTATACAACCTTTAAAAGGAGCAAGTTCATTGGTTGAAGTAATTTTCCCACAAGCCCTTGAGTTCTCACACGCCCATTCTCTAGGAAGCTAAAAGAAGACAACGTTGAGCAAGGAGTGAGTCTGGGCCAGAGTTGGGATGGCTGCCCGGAGGAGGAGGGGAAGGACAAGAGCTGGGGGAGATTCAGAGCTCCCCAGAAACCTGCTCACAGAGGAAAGATTTTACAGAAAAGAGACCTCCTCCCAGAGAAGGATTATAATTGCGAAACGACAGAACTTTACAATTTGGCGCCCACAACGTGGGGCAAGGACTTTTGCTTGTCCTGACAAGGACTGATTCTGAGCCCTTCAGAGGAGCTAGCCCGGACCTTGGCAGTTCTCCTTCAAGTAATAAATAAAAGTATATTCTGCAAACATTTCCCATCCTCTCCTCCTGGAGCTGATTGTTAAACATTTACTAGCACACACCCCATCCCAATGATTCTAAACTCCCAGCTGTCATTGTACAGTGACACTCCCAATCTCTCACTGTCCTCACCCTTAACCTGAACCTTTCTTCCTGTGACCTTTCCACTCTCATCTCTTACATTACAAGCCCTCATCTCTTTTAAGTCTTTTCCCATCCCAGTCCATCTTTCACTCAATTATCAAGATGACCTTCCCAAAGTGCGGGTCTATTACTGTTTCCACCACCTACTAAGTAAACTTTGGGGTCTCCCTATCCCCCCTGGGATTACATATAAAACACACGGGTTTTATAACCCTTCACAACCTCAGTACTTCCTACCTTTCTAGTCTTCTTACATCTTATCCCTCTTCATGTGCCTTCAGATCAAACCCTGCTCAAATAAGAACTCTCCCGATCTGAATGTTTTTTCCAACTATCTCCTAAGGGAAACCCTTCTCATCTGTCTCCTTCCTTCCCAGCTTCCTTCGGGTCTCCACTCAAACCTTCTTTTTACAGAACCTTTCTAGATATGCCAGGGCCTTTTCGGCGAGGTTGCTCCAATTTATCCTGAATAGACTCTGTATGAGAAGACCAGCTCCTTGGCTGGTTTAGCCAGTGGTCCTCAAACTTTTTAAACAGGGGGCCCGCTCCCTGTCCCTCAGACTGTGGGAGGCCGGACTATAGTAAAAATAAAAGCTCACACTCTGTCTCCGCCCCTCAGCCCATTTGCCATAACCTGGCGGGCTCATAAACGTCCTCAGCGGCCGCATCTTTCTTTCTATCATTGATTCCTGGCACATGGTAAGCCCTTAATAAATGCTTTTTTTGACTATTGACTCCCTTCTTGCCAGGATTCTTGTCTTCCCCAAACACCCTTTCATTCATTTAATCCTTAATCCAATGTATAGGCTTCAGGAACTCTTGAAACTCTTGTAGAAAGCTAGGGTGCGGGCAATGCTGCTATCTATTCCATATATTCTTCTACACGACCTCTCTGAAGCTCAGAGTCCAAGAGTTCTGCTCTCCACTCAGTGGAAAGAATACGCACATCAGCCCGGTTCCTGTGCTCTAAACTCCAAGGTAGAAGGCCCTCTTCCCAGGGGAGCCCCACTCTTACTTCTGCTGCTCTCTGGCCCAACATGGGCCAGACTCCTCTTCCAGGGTCTCAAACATAAGGTGAGATGGACAAAATCCCAAGTTTGAAAATGACAAGTTTTTCCATTTACCCAGGACAAAAGCCCTCCAATTATCCAAGCCAACTAACTATTCAGTAGTTGGGTGGTGGTTCAGTAATGAGGGAGGAAGAAGGGTATTTGGAGTCCAAGGTTCATATTCTGACTCTCCTACTTACTACTCGTTATCTAAGTTATCTAAGCTCTTCTGGGCCTCCGTTTCTTCATCTGTGACATGAAGGCCTCTCAGTTCCCCTTTCACCTCTGAATTGTTCTAGTAAATGTTGTTTTTAATCCTTGCAGGATACACTTTTATTATCGCCTTTCTACCGGTTCTTTCCCTAGCCTGAAATAGCCTAGCTATTTATTGAATTATTTAAAAATTTTTTCAATAACTATCTTAAGTCTAGGCATTAGACAATTAACAACAACAAAAAAATTAATCAGGTCCTTATTTGTAGGGTTTACTGATTTCCAGTGTAAGTGCTCACACTGAAAACTTAACTGTCAGATTGTTGAGGGGTGAGATTGGAGGTGGGACTTTCCCGTGGGAACCAGGTAGTTTTCTCAGAGCCAGGAGGGGTTAAAATTCAGGGATTTTCTAATCCAGGTCCACAAAAAAAGATCAAAGGGACACAGTTCTATTACAGCAAGCTCTCCAGAATCTGTTCCAGCCATGGCTCAATATGAAGACTGTTCCCTGGATATATCCTCCTCCTCTTCCCCCCTTCTTCCTCCCAAAATGTTATTGAGCCTCAGTAAATCCCCCCCAATCCTCTCAATGCAGTTGTCCATGAACATATCCATAAATATAGATTAATCCCAAATAAAGTTTACCACCCTATGTGTTCACCAAAGTGATCAAGGGACTTCCTCTATCTGATCCAGTTTGTTTTTTTACACATGGCTGCTTGGCTAAACCAAACCCTACCCTCTAAAATGGGGTACTTATACTGGATCCTGTGAATTTATTCATTTTTAAATATTTAGACAACTTCTTGGTTGTTGTCGTTCAGTTATTTCAGTCACGTCTCACTCTCTGTGACCCCTGTTTGGGGTTTTCTATCCAGAGATACTAGAGTGGTTTGCCATTTCCTTCTCCAGATCATTTTACAGATGTGGAAACTGAGGCAAATAGGGTTGAGTGACCTGCCCAGATTCACACAGCTATTGAGTGTCTGAGGCCAGATTTAAACTCAGGGAGATGAATCTTCCTGATTTCCTGAATGGGCCCACCATTTTATCCACTGTGCTACTTTCCATTTCAATATAATCGATGTCCTTCGTTTATGTATT